>NW_027620662.1:22500-35000 GCF_964198595.1 Lampetra fluviatilis | reverse complement strand
GTGTGTGTGGGTCAGTGCGAGTGTGTGAGTGTGTGTGGGTCTATGTGAGTGTGTGTGTGGGTCTATGTGAGTGTGTGTGTGTGGGTCTGTGTGGGTCTGTGTGTGTGTGTGTGGGTCAGTGCGAGTGTGTGAGTGTGTGAGTGTGCGAGTGTGTGAGTGTGTGTGAGTGTGTTTGTGTGTGTGTGTGTGTGTGAGTGTGTGTGTCTGTGTGTGTGTGAGTGTGTGTGTCTGTGTGTGTGTGAGTGTGTGTGTCTGTGTGTGGGTGAGTGTGTGTGTCTGTCTGTGTGTGGGTCTGTGTGTGTGTGTGGGTCTGTGTGTGTGTGTGGGTCAGTGCGAGTGTGTGAGTGTGTGTGGGTCTATGTGAGTGTGTGTGTGGGTCTGTGTGGGTCTGTGTGTGTGGGTGAGTGTGTCTGTGTGAGTCTGTGTGGGTGTGTGGGTCAGTGTGGGTGCGTGTGTGAGTGTGGGTGTGTGTATGTGTCTGTGTGTGTGAGTCTGTGTGTGTGTGTCTGTGTGTGTGAGTCTGTGTGTGTGTCTGTGTGTGTGTGTGAGTCTGTGTGTGTGAGTCTGTGTGTGTGTGTGTGTGTCTGTGTGTGTGAGTCTGTGTGTGTGTGTGAGTCTGTGTGTGTGTGTGTCTGTGTGTGTGAGTCTGTGTGTGTGTGTGAGTCTGTGTGTGTGTGTGAGTCTGTGTGTGTGTGTGTCTGTGTGTGTGAGTCTGTGTGTGTGTGTGAGTCTGTGTGTGTGTGTGTCTGTGTGTGTGAGTCTGTGTGTGTGTGTGTGTCTGTCTGTGTGTGTGAGTCTGTGTGTGTGTGTGTGTCTATGTGTGTGAGTCTGTGTGTGTGTGTGAGTCTGTGTGTGTGTGTGTGTCTGTGTGTGTGAGTCTGTGTGTGTGTGTCTGTGTGTGTGTGTCTGTGTGTGTGTGTCTGTGTGTGTGTGTGTCTGTGTGTGTGAGTCTGTGTGTGTGTGTGTGTCTGTGTGTGTGAGTCTGTGTGTGTGTGTAAGTGGGGAGTGGTGGGTGTCGTGGTTAGCGCTACGCTGCGCTATGATCCCGGTTTTTCCCGAGTTCGATTCCCGCTCACTGCCAACACCATCACAGTGACAGTGATTATTGGAGCAGTTCCGGGGCCTCCCCTAGGTCGACTCAGCCTCAAATTAGTACCTGGTGTAGCTGTGTGTAGTAAACATCGCCATTGGGGAGACAAAGGCGGCCAGGTGAGGCGCTAGCCACCCACTCGTATCCTTCATAGGTACTGTTTGCTAACAGCACTTGCCCCTACAGGCTGCTAAGGCTATATAAGGGGGAGGAATCTTTGTCTCTGTGTGCATGTGTGAGTCACAGGCAAACATCAGGGTGGAACGGTGACGCAGAGACCCACAGACTCACCACCACACAGAGACCCACAGACTCACCACCACACATAGACCCATAGACTCACCACATAGAGACCCATAGACTCACCACCACACAGAGACACACAGACTCACCACCACACAGAGACCCACAGACTCACCACCACACATAGACCCATAGACTCACCACATAGAGACCCATAGACTCACCACCACACAGAGACACACAGACTCACCACCACACAGACTCACCACCACACAGAGACCCACAGACTCACCACCACACAGAGACCCATAGACTCACCACCACACAGAGACCCACAGACTCACCACCACACAGAGACCCACAGACTCACCACCACACAGAGACCCACAGACTCACCACCACACAGAGACCCATAGACTCACCACCACACAGAGACCCACAGACTCACCACCACACAGAGACCCATAGACTCACCACCACACAGAGACCCATAGACTCATCACCACACAGAGACCCATAGACTCATCACCACACAGAGACCCATAGACTCACCACCACACAGAGACCAACAGACTCACCACCACACAGAGACCCATAGACTCATCACCACACAGAGACCCATAGACTCACCACCACACAGAGACCCATAGACTCACCACATAGAGACCCATAGACTCACCACCACACAGAGACCCACAGACTCACCACCACACAGAGACCCATAGACTCATCACCACACAGAGACCCATAGACTCACCACCACACAGAGACCCATAGACTCACCACCACACAGAGACCCATAGACTCACCACATAGAGACCCATAGACTCACCACCACACAGAGACCCACAGACTCACCACCACACAGAGACCCATAGACTCATCATCACACAGAGACCCATAGACTCACCACCACACAGAGACCCATAGACTCACCACCACACAGAGACCCATAGACTCACCACCACACAGAGACCCATAGACTCACCACCACACAGAGACCCACAGACTCACCACCACACAGAGACCCATAGACTCACCACCACACAGAGACCCACAGACTCACCACCACACACAGACCCATAGACTCACCACCACACAGAGACCCACAGACTCACCACCACACAGAGACCCACAGACTCACCACCACACAGAGACCCACAGACTCACCACCACACAGAGACCCATAGACTCACCACCACACAGAGACCCATAGACTCACCACCACACAGAGACCCACAGACTCACTACCACACAGAGACCCACAGACTCACCACCACACAGAGACCCACAGACTCACTACCACACAGAGACCCACAGACTCACCACCACACAGAGACCCATAGACTCACCACCACACAGAGACCCATAGACTCACCACCACACAGAGACCCACAGACTCACTACCACACAGAGACCCACAGACTCACCACCACACAGAGACCCACAGACTCAGTACCACACAGAGACCCACAGACTCACCACCACACAGAGACCCATAGACTCATCACCACACAGAGACCCACAGACTCACCACCACACAGAGACTCATAGACTCACCACCACACAGAGACCCATAGACTCACCACCACACAGAGACCCACAGACTCACCACCACACAGAGACCCATAGACTCACCACCACACAGAGACCCATAGACTCACCACCACACAGAGACCCATAGACTCACCACCACACAGAGACCCATAGACTCACCACCACATAGAGACCCACAGACTCACCACCACACAGAGACCCACAGACTCACCACCACACAGAGACCCACAGACTCACCACCACACAGAGACCCATAGACTCACCACCACACAGAGACCCATAGACTCACCACCACACAGAGACCCATAGACTCACCACCACATAGAGACCCATAGACTCACCACCACACAGAGACCCATAGACTCATCACCACACAGAGACCCACAGACTCACCACCACACAGAGACCCACAGACTCACCACCACACAGAGACCCACAGACTCACCACCACACAGAGACCCATAGACTCACCACCACACAGAGACCCATAGACTCACCACCACACAGAGACCCATATACTCACCATCACACAGAGACCCATAGACTCACCACCACACAGAGACCCATAGACTCACCACATAGAGACCCATAGACTCACCACCACACAGAGATCCATAGACTCACCACCACACAGAGACCCACAGACTCACCACCACACAGAGACCCATAGACTCACCACCACACAGACCCATATACTCACCACACAGAGACCCACAGACTCACCACCACACAGAGACCCATAGACTCACCACCACACAGAACCCCATAGACTCACCACCACACAGAGACCCATAGACTCACCACCACACAGAGACCCATGGACTCACCACCACACAGAGACCCATAGACTCACCACCACACAGAGACCCACAGACTCACCACCACACAGAGACGCATAGACTCACCACCACACAGAGACCCATAAACTCACCACCACACAGAGACCCACAGACTCATCACCACACAGAGACCCATAGACTCACCACCACACAGAGACCCACAGACTCACCACCACACAGAGACCCATAGACTCATCACCACACAGAGACCCATAGACTCACCACCACACAGAGACCCACAGACTCACCACCACACAGAGACCCATAGACTCACCACCACACAGAGACCCACAGACTCACCACCACACAGAGACCCACAGACTCATCACCACACAGAGACCCATAGACTCACCACCACACAGAGACCCATAGACTCACCACCACACAGAGACCCATAGCCTCACCACCACACAGAGACCCATAGACTCATCACCACACAGAGACCCATAGACTCACCACCACACAGAGACCCACAGACTCATCACCACACAGAGACCCATAGACTCACCACCACACAGAGACCCATAGACTCACCACCACACAGAGACCCATAGACTCACCACCACACAGAGACCCATAGACTCATCACCACACAGAGACCCATAGACTTACCACCACACAGAGATTCTAGATTTGAAGCTTTCGTGACTGCAATGATTCATATTCTCAGGTTTTTTCGGTAAAGTCACGTAGGTAAAACATTAAAAGTAATGAAAGTAAAATAAAACAAAACAAAAATAAAAATAAAATTCACGACGTTTCGGAGGCAACACAAGTCTCCGTCATCAGGTGGGACCGTCACAGCCAGATTAGCTGCATCAAGTGAAGCAATGATTCAAGATGTAATCCCTTATAAGCAAGTTGAAGGGGGGAGGAGAGGGGGGGGGAGTTCATCAGAATGTGGTAGCCAATGAATGGAACGTATCGGGAGGGGGGGGGGGTGGGAGGGGGAGGGAGCCAACAAAACATTTGGCGACGGCTTGGACGCGGCTGCTGCGCACGCCAACACAATGGGCAGAAAGGGGGGAGGGGAGGTCTGATACACATGATAGAACAAAGGAACGAAAATGCCCATGTTTATACCAATGCAGGCTGAAAAATGAAGAGAGTACTGTTAAAAATAACTGGGGATGTTAACACTCGGTGAAGTAAATTAAAATAGTGCCTGTCAGATAAGATGGTCCAAAAAGTGTAATTAAGTCTTTTTTGCGTGGTTAATAACATCTTTCCAGTGATTACTGAGTTTGTACCCATCATCACGGTTGAAATTATGTCTGTGTTTGTATATTTGTATGGCTTCGTGTACAAACCTTTGATGGTAGCCAGGAGGCTTGCAGAGAACCTTGGTCTCGGAAAAGACAATTTCATGAGAGCCCGCCGAGTTGTAGCAATGATCGGCAACGGCCGAAGAATCAGTTCTGCCGTGTTTCAGATCTGACTTGTGCTCGCGGACACGATCAGCAACATGACGTTTTGTTTCTCCAATGTAGCAATCACCACAAATGCAACTCAATTTGTAGACTCCAGGATACTGTAAGTCAGGAACGACATCCTTCACAGATGGAATCAGATCACGGATTTTATGCACTGTGCTGAATCGGACTTGGATCTTATGTTTGTTTAGAATTTTGGAGATCTTTTTGGTCACGCCTGCTATGTATGGTAACGTGATAGTTTTGGTCGGAGTTTCATGTGGTTGTTTCTGTGTGGTGGGAGAGACAGCTTGGCGGATAGTACGGTCAGAGTATCCGTTCATCCTGAGGGCCCGATGTACATGTCTTAATTCATCAGTCAGGTGGTGTTGGTCAGAAATGCCATGGGCTCTGTGGTATAGCGTTTTGATGAGAGAATTCTTTTGAGATGGGTGGTGGTGGGAATCCGGTTTCAGGTAGGAATCTGTGTGGGTGGCTTTCCTGTAGACAGAATGTCCCAAGGATCCGTCAAGCCTCCTCTTAAACAGAATATCCAAGAATGGTAGTTTACCGTCTTTCTCCACTTCCATGGTGAATCTGATAGATGGGTGTCTAGAATTGATGTGGTCCAAGAAGTGGTTCAATGCTGGGAGGCCATGTGGCCAGATGACGAAAGTGTCATCCACATATCTCTTCCACAGGGAAGGACGCAGGGTGGATGTCTGGATGGCGTCTGATTCAAACTTTTCCATGAACATGTTGGCTATAACTGGTGACAAGGGGGAGCCCATAGGGGTGCCCTCATTCTGTTTGTAGAAGGTGCCATTCCAGGTAAAATAGGTGTTGGTGAGGCAATGCCTAACCAGCGCAGGTACATCAGAATTCAATCCCTGTTGGACTAAGTCCTCAATTATTGTTAGGGTGTCCGGTACTGGGACTTTGGTAAACAAAGATACTACATCAAAGCTGACGAGAATGTCATCAGGAGATAGTACCATGTCCTTAACCATAGAGACTAATTGGGTTGAGCTGAGTACTGCCGAAGAGGTCTTGCCTGTGAAGGGGAGCAGAGTATCTGATAGAAAACGGGCTAGTTTGTACGTCGGAGAGTTTATCGTCGACACGATGGGTCGTAGCGGGGTGCCTTCTTTATGGATTTTAGGAAGACCATAGAGTCTGGGAGGTCTTGCCGCCGATGGTTTTAGAGAGGGACGTTTGCTTGGTTCGATTAGGGAAGTCGAACTCATGATGATACTGTTGGTTTTTGTCGTTAGGCTTTTAGTGGGATCGTTTTTAATTTTGGAGTAACTCCCATCATTAAGAAGGTCCAGGATTTTGTTGTTGTATGAATCTTTATCCATGATGACCGTGGCATTGCCCTTGTCTGCCGAGAGGATGACTATATCATCTCTCTTTTTTAAATTCGCGAGTTCAGAGCGTTCGTTTTTGCTGATGTTACTAGTGGGGGTCGGCACGGTTTGGCTCAAACCACCAAACCGCGGTTTGAACCGAACCAAATCGGTTTGGTTTGGCTCTGTTTGAACTGGTTCGGTTTGGTTTGGGGCTACGAAAACCGACTCGGTTTGGCTCGGACAGGGTGGAACCGGCTCAAACTAGTTTGGTTGGTTGTAAAGGCGACACGAAAGGACATGCTGTAGTTGCCTTTGCCTGTGAATTCACTTTGCAATTGCATCTCCATGGCTCGAGCGGCTCAAGACGGCGCCATCCCCGGCGGCTCCAGCATCACAAGGTATCTCATCCACGACGTGGAAGAGACCAAACACGCCGGTAGCGACGAGGAGCCGATGGCGAGCGAACGTGAGAGCCCGGACGCCACGCGCGGCGACACGCGGCAGAGCCTCATGCGCACCCTCGGCGCCGCAGCGCTGCAGACCGCGACGCAGCCCAAGCCCAAGAAGGCCCGTGTGTCCCGAGCGCTGTGGCACGACGAGTACTTTGAGACGAGCCAGGCCGCGGGCGACGTGCAGAGCCGGACCTGCAAGATCTGCACCCTCCAGTACGCGGGCTCCACCTCCTCGGGCACCCGTATCAAGCATCTCAAGACCCATGGGATCGTCGACCCCGAGTCGCCCACGGTCGTCACGTCGCCGCCGACGGGGAAGGGTTTGCTCGTGCAGTCCAAGATGGCCACGCCCATGTCAGCGCACGCGAGCAAGGCCATGGACAGCTTTGTCGCCGAGTACATCGCGACGAGTGGTCTAGGCCATAAACACGTAACATCGGATCCCTTTACGACTCTTCTTCAACGAGCTGCCCCGGGTTACGAGCCCAAGTCTGAGCGCACGGTCAAGCGCCGCATGCTCGAGATGTATGTCGTCCTCAAGCTACTCGTGCTACAGTACTTTACTACTTTTGGCTCTTGCGTCTCCTTGACCTACGACGGTTGGACAAACGACGCCATGACCGGCTTCTTCTCGGTCACCCTCCACTGGATGGACCCGGCGTCGTTCTCCATGTGCAACTGCATCATTGACTTCTTTTGGGTGGCCCCGGGCGAAGGCGTGGGCAAGCGCATGGCGCAGCGCCTGCACGAGCTGCTCGACGACTTTGGCGTGTGGCCGCGCCTGCTCGCCGTCGTCACCGACAGCGGTTCTGACGCCGTCGCATCCGCCAAGTCCCTCACGCTCCTCGAGGGGAGCAACCTGCGCTCGACGTGCTGCTTGCGGTGCATCGCGCACTGCGTCAACCTCGGCGTCAAGGCCTCATTCGGCGCGTTCGAGACACTGCTGCGCAGCCTCCGCGCGACGCTCGGCGCTATCCACAAGAGCAAGACGAAGAGGGCGGCCTACACGTCGCTCGCGCGGCACTACCTCAAGTGCCCGCTGCAGCCGCCTTGCCTCGACGTGGTCACACGTTGGGGTAGCACGTACGTGATGCTCACGGCGTCGCTACGGCAGCGCCAAGTGATCGACGCCATCTGCCTTGAGCCCGGCTGGTCGCGGAGCCAGGCCGGCTTGTCGGACGAGCAGTGGGAGCAGGCGGCGCTGCTCTGCCAGTTCTTGGAGAAGCCGGCGGCCATCTCCGATGCCATGGGCGCCGAGGAGTACTGCACCATCTCGAACGCCATCACGGCGCAGGAGGCTCTCTTGAGCCACTGCATGACCCACCGCCCGAGTCCTCATGTGGTCGTGAGCTCGGCCACCGTGACCATCTCCGACTACATGGTCAAGTACAGCGACCTTCTCTCGTCCGAACCAAGCCGCGTCGCCCGCTTTCTCGACCTGCGCCACCCCAAGCCCGCGGCCTCGAGCACCGAGTACAGCAATATCAAGGACATGATGACGGACATTCTCAACCAGCGCTACCCAGCGTTGACAACGGACGCGGCGCCGAAGGCGGCGCCGCGTGGCGGCATTAACATCCTCTTTGACATGGTCTACGCGCCCAACGCTCACGACGGCGCCGCCTCCGAGGTCGACCGCTTCCTGCTTGAGCCGACTCAGGACCTGAGCATGGACGTCGTCGAGTGGTGGAAGCTGTACGGCGGCAAGTACCCGCGCCTACGACGCGTGGCCCTCGACTATTTGCCTATCCCGGCGTCGTCCGTGCCCTCCGAGAGAGCAAACTCGGCCGCCAAGCGCTCCTTTCTCGACCGACCAAACCTGCACAAGTGCACGTTCAAGGCCGAGATGTGTGTGCGCTCGTGGGCGCGGATGTTGCCTAGTGTTGGGGTTTCACTGCCATTGAACTACCACACTGCGTTCAAGGACATTGGGCGTGCCAAGCTTGAGGAGATGGCTGTGGACGACATCGTCGTCCAGTACTTGCTAGTGAATCTCAATATGAAGAAAGCCTGCATAGAAATTAGCGATTAATACACTTGATATTTGTATTGAATGCGAATATTGTTTGCCGCGCATCTTTTCGGTTCAAGCCAACTCAAGAGGTTTGGTTTAGCTTAGTTTGGTTTGGTTTTGGTTTGGTTTGGTTCAGTCGTCGCTGGTTTGGTTTGGTTTGGCTTGCTCAATTTGAAACCGGTTTGAGTCGGTTCAAACCGTGCCGACCCCTAGTTACTAGTGGGTTTCTTAGCATTCTTGAGAATAGTAGCTATTTCAGCTCTTGCTACATCAGCATGGATGTGTCCTATGCCTCTGAGGGCTACATCAATCTGAGAAATCATATCCTCTACTGGTATATATTTAGGGGTGACGGCGAAATTTAGTCCTTTGGCCAGTACCGTTTTTAGATTGTCAGAGATTGGAATGTTACTCTGATTAATCACGGTCTTGTTAACATCCAGCTTTGCGATGTGTGGCTCTGGTTTCTTTTTAGATAGGAGGTTGAATTTAGAAATCAGGTTAGCTTTGCATTTGGCTGACATTGAGTCAGCAGAAGCAGAAGTCATGTTATCAACGTGGTTCCAATCAGAAGGTGACATTTTTTGTGTTAACATTAGATGTGTTTGTAAGAGAGTCTTGTCTAAATTATCGAGTTCAGATCGGAGTAACCTTATTCTCTCCGAGATTAGTGATAGGCTAGCTTTAAATAAGATCTGTTTGGAGTTCGGTGAGGACACAGCAGCGGATGTGAGTGTGAAAGCGATGGGTATTACCTTGTTATCGCGGCATCTCTTGAGGAAGGCCAGCGTCTCGAGAAGCTGTGACTTCTTGTCTCGTTGTCTGTTCCATTCATTGGCTACCACATTCTGATGAACTCCCCCCCCCTCTCCTCCCCCCTTCAACTTGCTTATAAGGGATTACATCTTGAATCATTGCTTCACTTGATGCAGCTAATCTGGCTGTGACGGTCCCACCTGATGACGGAGACTTGTGTTGCCTCCGAAACGTCGTGAATTTTATTTTTATTTTTGTTTTGTTTTATTTTACTTTCATTACTTTTAATGTTTTACCTACGTGACTTTACCGAAAAAACCTGAGAATATGAACCACACAGAGACCCATAGACTCACCACCACACAGAGACCCACAGACTCATCACCACACAGAGACCCACAGACTCACCACACAGAGACCCATAGACTCACTACTGCTACTGACACTGCTACTACTACACTACTACTACACTACTACTACTACACTACTACTACTACACTACTACTACTACACTACTACTACTACTACACTACTACTACTACACTACTACTACACTACTACTACTACACTACTACTACTACTACACTACTACTACTACTACACTACTACTACTACTACACTACTACTACACTACTACTACTACACTACTACTACTACACTACTACTACACTACTACTACACTACTACTACTACACTACTACTACTACACTACTACTACTACACTACTACTACTACTACACTACTACTACTACTACACTACTACTACTACACTACTACTACACTACACTACTACTACTACTACACTACTACACTACTACACTACTACTACTACACTACTACACTACTACTACTACTACACTACTACTACACTACTACTACACTACTACTACTACACTACTACTACTACTACACTACTACTACACTACTACTACTACACTACTACTACTACACTACTACTACACTACTACTACACTACTACTACTACTACACTACTACTACTACTACACTACTACTACTACTACACTACTACTACTACTACACTACTACTACACTACTACTACTACACTACTACTACTACACTACTACTACTACACTACTACTACACTACTACTACACTACTACTACTACACTACTACTACTACTACACTACTACTACTACTACACTACTACTACTACTACACTACTACTACACTACTACTACTACACTACTACTACTACACTACTACTACTACTACACTACTACTACTACACTACTACTACACTACTACTACTACACTACTACTACACTACTACACTACTACACTACTACTACACTACTACACTACTACTACACTACTACTACTACACTACTACTACTACACTACTACTACTACACTACTGACACTACTACTACTACACTACTACTACTACTACACTACTACACCACTACTACTACTACACTACTACTACACTACTACTACACTACTACTACTACACTACTACTACACTACTACTACTACACTACTACTACACTACTACTACTACACTACTACTACTACACTACTACTACACTACTACTACACTACTACTACTACTACACTACTACTACTACACTACTACTACACTACTACTACTACTACTACACTACTACTACACTACTACTACTACACTACTACTACTACACTACTACTACTACTACACTACTACTACTACACTACTACTACACTACTACTACTACACTACTACTACTACTACACTACTACTACACTACTACTACACTACTACTACACTACTACTACACTACTACTACTACACTACTACTACACTACTACTACTACTACACTACTACTACACTACTACTACTACTACACTACTACTACTACACTACTACTACTACTACTACACTACTACTACACTACTACTACTACTACTACTACTACTACTACTACACTACTACTACACTACTACTACACTACTACTACTACACTACTACTACTACACTACTACTACACTACTACTACACTACTACTACTACACTACTACTACACTACTACTACTACTACACTACTACTACACTACTACTACTACACTACTACTACACTACTACTACTACACTACTACTACTACACTACTACTACACTACTACTACACTACTACTACACTACTACTACTACTACACTACTACTACACTACTACACTACTACTACTACACTACTACTAGTACACTACTACTACTACACTACTACTACACTACTACTACACTACTACTACTACACTACTACTACACTACTACTACACTACAACTACCACACTACTACTACACTACTACTACTACTACACTACTACTACACTACTACTACACTACTACTACTACTACACTACTACTACACTACTACTACTACACTACTACTACACTACTACTACTACACTACTACTACACTACTACTACTACACTACTACTACTACACTACTACTACTACACTACTACACTACTACTACTACTACACTACTACACTACTACTACTACTACACTACTACTACTACTACACTACTACTACTACTACACTACTACTACACTACTACACTACTACTACTACTACACTACTACACTACTACTACTACTACACTACTACTACACTACTACTACACTACTACTACTACACTACTACTACACTACTACTACTACTACACTACTACTACTACTACACTACTACTACTACACTACTACTACTACACTACTACTACTACACTACTACTACTACTACACTACTACTACTACTACACTACTACTACTACACTACTACTA
>NW_027620662.1:0-17500 GCF_964198595.1 Lampetra fluviatilis | reverse complement strand
GTGAGTGGGTGAGTGGGTGAGTGGGTGAGTGGGTGAGTGGGTGAGTGGGTGGGGGAGTGAGTGGGTGAGTGAGTGAGTGGGTGAGTGAGTGAGTGAGTGGGTGGGTGAGTGGGTGAGTGGGTGAGTGGGTGGGGGAGTGAGTGGGTGAGTGGGTGAGTGGGTGAGTGAGTGAGTGAGTGGGTGAGTGGGTGAGTGAGTGAGTGAGTGAGTGAGTGGGTGAGTGAGTGAGTGAGTGGGTGAGTGAGTGGGTGAGTGAGTGAGTGGGTGAGTGAGTGAGTGAGTGGGTGGGTGAGTGGGTGAGTGGGTGAGTGGGTGGGGGAGTGAGTGGGTGAGTGGGTGAGTGGGTGAGTGAGTGAGTGAGTGGGTGAGTGGGTGAGTGAGTGAGTTGGTGGGTGAGTGGGTGAGTGAGTGAGTGAGTGGGTGGGTGAGTGAGTGGGTGAGTGAGTGAGTGGGTGGGTGAGTGGGTGAGTGAGTGGGTGAGTGGGTGAGTGGGTGAGTGGGTGAGTGAGCGAGTGAGTGAGCAAGCGAACATAGTCAAACAAATACCACGTTCTTCCTCTGATCTTCCGCTCCCCCCCCCCGTTCCCCCCCCCCGTGCCCCCCCCCGTGGCCCCCCCCTGTGCCCCCCCGTGCCCCCCACTCCGTGCCCCCCACTCCGTGCCCCCCTCAGAGAGTGGAGACTTCCTGGCGCTGGATCTGGGCGGCACGAACTTCCGCGTGCTTCGTGTGTCGGCGGTGCCGGAGGGCGGTGAGCGTCGCGTGGAAATGCAGAGCCAAGTCTACCCCATACCCACGCACGCCATGCAGGCCTCGGGACGACAGGTGAGACACTACACTATACACTACACTATACACTATACACTACACTATACACTACACTATACACTACACTATACACTACACTACGCTACACTATACACTACACGCTACACTACACTACTACACTAAACTATACACTAAACTATACACTACACTATACACTACACTATACACTACACTACACTATACACTACACTATACACTACACTATACACTACACTATACACTACACACTACACTATACACTACACTATACACTACACTATACACTACACTATACACTACACTATACACTACACTACACACTACACTATACACTACACTACACACTACACTATACACTATACACTACACTACACACTACACTATACAGTACACACTACACTATACACTACTACACTACACACTACACTATACACTACACTATACACTATACACTACACACTACACTATACACTACACTATACACTACACTACACACTACACTACACACTACTACACTACACTACACACTACACTACACACTACACTACACACTACACTATACACTACACTATACACTACACTATACACTACACTACACTATACACTACACTATACACTACACTATACACTACACTATACACTATACACTACACTACACACTACACTATACAGTACACACTACACTATACACTACTACACTACACACTACACTACACACTACACTACACACTACACTATACACTACACGCTACACACTATACACTACACTATACACTACACTATACACTACACGCTACACTACACACTACACACTATACACTACACTATACACTACACTATACACTACACTACACACTACACTACACACTACACTACACTATACACACTACACTATACACTACTACACTATACACTACACTATACACTACACGCTACACTACACTATACACTACACTACACTACACACTACACTACTACACTATACACTACACTACTACACTACACACTACACTACACTATACACTACACTACACTACACTACACACTACACTACACACTACACACTACACTACACACTACACTATACACTACTACACTACACTACACACTACACTACACACTACACTACACTATACACTACACACTACACTACACTATACACTACACTACACACTACACTACACACCACACTACACTATACACTACACTATACACTACACTACACACTACACTACACACTACTACACTACACTACACACTACACTACACACTACACTACACACTACACTATACACTACACACTACACTACACACTACACTACACACTACACTACACACTACACTACACACCACACTACACTATACACTACACTATACACTACACTACACACTACACTACACACTACTACACTACACTACACACTACACTACACACTACACTACACTATACACTACACTATACACTACACTATACACTACACACTACACTATACACTACACTATACACTACACTACACACTACTACACTACACTACACACTACACTACACACTACACTACACACTACACTATACACTACACTACACACTACACTACACACTACACTACACACTACACTACACACTACACTATACACTACACACTACACTATACACTACACACTACACTACACACTACACACTATACACTACACTATACACTACACTATACACTACACACTACACTATACACTACACTATACACTACACACTACACTATACACTACACACTACACTATACACTACACTATACACTACACACTACACTATACACTACACACTACACTATACACTATACACTACACACTACACTACACACTATACACTACACACTACACTATACACTACTACACTACACACTACACTACACACTACACTATACACTACACTACACACTACACACTACACTACACACTACACTACACACTACACTACACACTACACTACACACTACACTACACTACACACTACACTACACACTACACTACACACTACACTATATACTACACTATACACTACACTACTACACACTACACTACACACTACACTACACACTACACTATACACTACACTATACACTACACTATACACTACACTATACACTACACTATACACTACACTATACACTACACTATACACTACACTACACACTACACACTACACTACACACTACACACTACACACTACTACACTACACTATACACTACACACTACACACTACACTACACACTACACACTACACTACACACTACACACTACACTACACTACACACTACACACTACACTACACTACACACTACACTACACACTACACTACACACTACACTACACACTACACTACACACTACACTACACACTACTACACTACACTATACACTACACTACACACTACACTACACACTACACTACACACTACACACTACACTACACACTACACTACACACTACACACTACACTACACTATACACTACACACTACACTACACACTACACTACACACTACACTACACACTACACACTACACACTACACTATACACTACACTATACACTACACTATACACTACACTACACACTACACTACACACTACACACTACACTACACACTACACTACACACTACACTACACACTACACTACTACACTACACACTACACTACACACTACACACTATACACTACACTACACTATACACTACACTACACACTACACACTACACTACACACTACACTACTACACTACACTATACACTACACACTACACTACACACTACACACTACACTACTACACTACACTATACACTACACACTACACTACACACTACACTACTACACTACACACTACACTACACACTACACTACTACACTACACTATACACTACACACTACACTACACACTACACTACACACTACACTACTACACTACACACTACACTATACACTACACTACACACTACACTACACACTACACACTACACTACACTACACACTACACTACACACTACACTACTACACTACACTATACACTACACTACACACTACACTACACACTACACTACTACACTACACACTACACACTACACTACACACTACACTACACACTACACTACACACTACACTACACACTACACTACACACTACTACACTATACACTACACTACACACTACACTATACATTATACACTACACTACACACTACACTACACACTACACTACACACTACACTATACATTATACACTACACTACACACTACACACTACACTACACACTACACTACACACTACACACTACACTATACACTACACTATACACTACACTACACACTATACTATACACTACACTACACACTACACTACACACTACACACTACACTATACACTACACTATACACTACACTACACACTACACTATACACTACACTATACACTACACTACACACTATACTATACACTACACTACACACTACACTACACACTACACACTACACTATACACTACACTATACACTACACTATACACTACACTACACACTACACTATACACTACACTATACACTACACTACACACTACACTACACACTACACACTACACTATACACTACACTACACACTACACTACACACTACACTATACACTACACTACACACTACACTACACACTACACTATACACTACACTATACACTACACTACACACTACACTACACACTACACTCTACACTACACTATACACTACACTACACACTACACTACACACTACACTACACACTACACTACACACTACACTCTACACTACACTATACACTACACTACACACTACACTACACACTACACTACACACTACACTATACACTACACTATACACTACACTACACACTACACTACACACTACACTACTACACTCACTGTGTGTCTCACCGTGCAGCTCTTTGATCACGTGGCTGGCTGCACTACACACTACACTACACACTACACTCTACACTACACTATACACTACACTACACACTACACTACACACTACACTCTACACTACACTATACACTACACTACACACTACACTACACTACACACTACACTACACACTACACTACACACTACACTACACACTACACTACACACTACACTATACACTACACTATACACTACACTACACTATACACTACACACTACTACACTACACTATACACTACACACTACACTACACACTACACTATACACTACACTACACACTACACTACACACTACACTACACACTACACTACACACTACACTACACACTACACTACACACTACACTACACTCTACACTACACTATACACTACACTATACACTACACTATACACTACACTATACACTATACACTACACTATACACTACACTATACACTACACACTATACACTATACACTACACTATACACTACACTATACACTACACTATACACTACACACTATACACTATACACTACACTATACACTACACTATACACTACACACTATACACTATACACTACACTATACACTACACTATACACTACACTACACACTACACTACACACTACACTATACACTACACTACACACTACACTACACACTACACTATACACTACACTACACACTACACTACACACTACACTACACTACACACTACACACTACACTACACTATACACTACACTATACACTACACACTACACTATACACTACACTACACACTACACTACACACTACACTACACACTACACTACACTATACACTACACTACACACTACACTACACACTACACTACACACTACACTACACTATACACTACACTATACACTACACACTACACTATACACTACACTACACACTACACACTACACTACACACTACACTACACTACACACTACACTACACTACACACTACACTACACACTACACTACACTACACACTACACTACACACTACACTACACTACACACTACACTACACTATACACTACACTACACACTACACTACACTACACACTACACTACACTACACACTACACTACACTATACACTACACTACACACTACACTACACTACACACTACACTACACACTACACTACACTACACACTACACTACACTACACACTACACTACACACTACACTACACTACACACTACACTACACTACACACTACACACTACACACTACACTATACACTACACTACACACTACACTACACACTACACTACACACTACACTACACTACACACTACACTACACTACACACTACACTACACACTACACTACACTACACACTACACTACACACTACACTACACTACACACTACACTACACTATACACTACACTACACACTACACTACACTACACACTACACTACACTACACACTACACTACACTATACACTACACTACACACTACACTACACTACACACTACACTACACTACACACTACACTACACACTACACACTACACTATACACTACACTACACACTACACTACACTATACACTACACTATACATTACACTACACACTACACTACACACTACACACTACACTATACACTACACTACACACTACACTACACTATACACTACACTATACACTACACTACACACTACACTATACACTACACACTACACTATACACTATACACTACACTACACACTACACTACTACACTACACTATACACTACACACTACACTACTACACTACACTATACACTACACTACACACTACACTACACACTACACTACACACTACACTATACACTACACTATACACTACACTATACACTACACTATACACTACACTATACACTACACTATACACTACACTACACACTACACTACTACACTACACTATACACTACACTACACACTACACTACACACTACACTACACACTACACTATACACTACACTATACACTACACTACACACTACACTACACACTACACTACACTCACTGTGTGTCTCACTGTGCAGCTCTTTGATCACGTGGCTGGCTGCATGGCCGACTTCCTTGGCGGCCTCCACATGAAGGAGCAGCGGCTGCCGCTGGGGTTCACTTTCTCGTTCCCCTGCCTGCAGAACCGCCTTGATGAGGTGGGCACAACAACAACAACAACAATCACAACAACCACAACAACAACAACGACAACAACGACAATCGCAACAACAACCACAACAACCACAACAACAACAACAACGACAACAACGACAATCGCAACAACAACCACAACAACCACAACAACAACAACAACGACAACAACGACAATCGCAACAACAACCACAACAACCACAACAACAACGACAACAACGACAATCGCAACAACAACCACAACAACCACAACAACAACAACAACGACAACAACGACAATCGCAACAACAACCACAACAACAACCACAACAATCACAACAACGACAACAACAAC
The DNA here is from genome assembly GCF_964198595.1 of Lampetra fluviatilis. Lineage (NCBI taxonomy): Eukaryota > Metazoa > Chordata > Hyperoartia > Petromyzontiformes > Petromyzontidae > Lampetra > Lampetra fluviatilis. Next base: position 10,239 of record NW_027620662.1, on the reverse strand, counting down.
AACCACAACAACCACAACAACCATAACAACACAACAACAGCAACCACAACACAACAACCACAAAAACAACCACAACAACAACAACAATCACAACAACAACAACGACAATCGCAACAACAACAACAACCACAACCATAACAAAGACACAACAACCACAACAACAGCAACCACAACAACAACCACATCAATCACGACACAACAACCATAACAACGACACAACAACCACAACAACAACAATCACAACAACAACCACAACAACCATAACAGCACAACAACAGCAACCACAACACAACAACCACCTCACTCCCTCCTCCCCCTCTCCTCGCATCTATTTCTCATTTTGTTAGATGTTGTTGTTGTTGTTGACGTGGTTGTTGTTGTTGTTGATGTGTCTGCTGCTGTTGTTGTTGTTGACGTTGTTGTTGACGTGTCTGCTGCTGTTGTTGTTGACGTGGTTGTTGCTGTTGTTGACGTGGTTGTTGTTGTTGTTGACGTGGTTTTTGTTCTTGTTGACGTGGTTGTTGTTGTTGACGTGGTTGTTGTTGTTGTTGATGTGTCTGCTGCTGTTGTTGTTGTTGACGTTGTTGTTGACGTGTCTGCTGCTGTTGTTGTTGACGTGGTTGTTGCTGTTGTTGACGTGGTTGTTGTTGTTGTTGACGTGGTTTTTGTTCTTGTTGACGTGGTTGTTGTTGTTGACGTGGTTGTTGTTGTTGTTGACGTGTCCGCTGCTGTTGTTGACGTGTCTGCTGTTGTTGTTGACGTGGTTGTTGTTGTTGACGTGGTTGTTGTTGTTGTTGACGTGTCCGCTGCTGTTGTTGACGTGTCTGCTGTTGTTGTTGACGTGGTTGTTGTTGTTGACGTGGTTGTTGTTGTTGTTGACGTGTCCGCTGCTGTTGTTGTTGTTGACGTGGTTGTTGACGTGGTTGTTGTTGTTGTTGACGTGTCTGCTGCTGTTGTTGTTGTTGACGTTGTTGTTGACGTGTCTGCTGCTGTTGTTGACGTGGTTGTTGTTGTTGACGTGTCCGCTGTTGTTGTTGTTGTTGTTGACGTGTCTGCTGCTGTTGTTGTTGACGTGGTTGTTGCTGTTGTTGACGTGGTTGTTGTTGTTGTTGACGTGGTTGTTGTTCTTGTTGACGTGGTTGTTGTTGTTGTTGACGTGGTTGTTGTTGTTGTTGACGTGTCCGCTGCTGTTGTTGACGTGTCTGCTGTTGTTGTTGACGTGGTTGTTGTTGTTGTTGACGTGGTTGTTGTTGTTGTTGACGTGTCCGCTGCTGTTGTTGTTGACGTGTCTGCTGCTGTTGTTGTTGTTGTTGACGTGTCTGCTGTTGTTGTTGTTGTTGACGTGGTTGTTGTTGTTGTTGTTGACGTGGTTGTTGTTGTTGTTGACGTGTCTGCTGCTGTTGTTGTTGACGTGTCTGCTGCTGTTGTTGTTGACGTGTCTGCTGCTGTTGTTGTTGTTGTTGACGTGTCTGCTGTTGTTGTTGTTGTTGACGTGTCTGCTGCTGTTGTTGTTGTTGTTGACGTGTCTGCTGCTGTTGTTGTTGTTGTTGACGTGTCTGCTGTTGTTGTTGTTGACGTGTCCGCTGTTGTTGTTGTTGTTGTTGACGTGTCTGCTGCTGTTGTTGTTGACGTGTCTGTTGTTGTTGTTGTTGACGTGTCCGCTGCTGTTGTTGTTGTTGTTGACGTGTCTGCTGCTGTTGTTGTTGACATGTCTGCTGCTGTTGTTGTTGTTGTTGACGTGTCTGCTGCTGTTGTTGTTGACGTTGTTGTTGTTGTTGTTGACGCGTCTGCAGAGCACGCTGATCAACTGGACCAAGGGCTTCAACGCGAGCGGCGTGGAGGGGAGAGACGTCGTGCAGCTGCTGAGAGAGGCCATCAAGAGACGCGGGGTGAGCGCCTAGTACTAGTACTAGAGACTCAGGTAGTGTAGTAGAGACTCAGGTAGTGTAGTAGAGACTCAGGTAGTGTAGTAGAGACTCAGGTAGTGTAGTAGAGACTCAGGTAGTGTAGTAGAGACTCGGGGTGTAGTAGAGACTCAGGTAGTGTAGTAGAGACTCAGGTAGTGTAGTAGAGACTCAGGTAGTGTAGTAGAGACTCAGGGTGTAGTAGAGACTCAGGTAGTGTAGTAGAGACTCAGGTAGTGTAGTAGAGACTCAGGTAGTGTAGTAGAGACTCAGGGTGTAGTAGAGACTCAGGTAGTGTAGTAGAGACTCAGGTAGTGTAGTAGAGACTCAGGTAGTGTAGTAGAGACTCAGGGTGTAGTAGAGACTCAGGTAGTGTAGTAGAGACTCAGGTAGTGTAGTAGAGACTCAGGTAGTGTAGTAGAGACTCAGGGTGTAGTAGAGACTCAGGTAGTGTAGTAGAGACTCAGGGTGTAGTAGAGACTCAGGTAGTGTAGTAGAGACTCAGGTAGTGTAGTAGAGACTCAGGTAGTGTAGTAGAGACTCAGGGTGTAGTAGAGACTCAGGTAGTGTAGTAGAGACTCAGGTAGTGTAGTAGAGACTCAGGTAGTGTAGTAGAGACTCGGGGTGTAGTAGAGACTCAGGTAGTGTAGTAGAGACTCAGGTAGTGTAGTAGAGACTCAGGTAGTGTAGTAGAGACTCAGGGTGTAGTAGAGACTCAGGTAGTGTAGTAGAGACTCAGGGTGTAGTAGAGACTCAGGTAGTGTAGTAGAGACTCAGGTAGTGTAGTAGAGACTCAGGTAGTGTAGTAGAGACTCAGGGTGTAGTAGAGACTCAGATAGTGTAGTAGAGACTCGGGGTGTAGTAGAGACTCAGGTAGTGTAGTAGAGACTCAGGTAGTGTAGTAGAGACTCAGGTAGTGTAGTAGAGACTCAGGGTGTAGTAGAGACTCAGGTAGTGTAGTAGAGACTCAGGGTGTAGTAGAGACTCAGGTAGTGTAGTAGAGACTCAGGTAGTGTAGTAGAGACTCAGGTAGTGTAGTAGAGACTCAGGGTGTAGTAGAGACTCAGGTAGTGTAGTAGAGACTCAGGGTGTAGTAGAGACTCAGGTAGTGTAGTAGAGACTCAGGTAGTGTAGTAGAGACTCAGGTAGTGTAGTAGAGACTCAGGTAGTGTAGTAGAGACTCAGGTAGTGTAGTAGAGACTCAGGTAGTGTAGTAGAGACTCAGGTAGTGTAGTAGAGACTCAGGTAGTGTAGTAGAGACTCAGGTAGTGTAGTAGAGACTCAGGTAGTGTAGTAGAGACTCAGGTAGTGTAGTAGAGACTCAGGTAGTGTAGTAGAGACTCAGGGTGTAGTAGAGACTCAGGTAGTGTAGTAGAGACTCAGGGTGTAGTAGAGACTCAGGGTCTAGTAGAGACTCAGGGTCTAGTAGAGACTCAGGGTGTAGTAGAGACTCAGGGTGTAGTAGAGACTCAGGGTCTAGTAGAGACTCAGGGTGTAGTAGAGACTCAGGGTGTAGTAGAGACTCAGGGTGTAGTAGAGACTCAGGGTCTAGTAGAGACTCAGGGTGTAGTAGAGACTCAGGGTCTAGTAGAGACTCAGGGTCTAGTAGAGACTCAGGGTCTAGTAGAGACTCAGGGTGTAGTAGAGACTCAGGGTCTAGTAGAGACTCAGGGTGTAGTAGAGACTCAGGGTCAAGTAGAGACTCAGGGTCTAGTAGAGACTCAGGGTCTAGTAGAGACTCAGGGTGTAGTAGAGACTCAGGTAGTGTAGTAGAGACTCAGGTAGTGTAGTAGAGACTCAGGGTGTAGTAGAGACTCAGGTAGTGTAGTAGAGACTCAGGGTGTAGTAGAGACTCAGGTAGTGTAGTAGAGACTCAGGTAGTGTAGTAGAGACTCAGGTAGTGTAGTAGAGACTCAGGGTGTAGTAGAGACTCAGGTAGTGTAGTAGAGACTCAGGGTGTAGTAGAGACTCAGGTAGTGTAGTAGAGACTCAGGTAGTGTAGTAGAGACTCAGGTAGTGTAGTAGAGACTCAGGTAGTGTAGTAGAGACTCAGGTAGTGTAGTAGAGACTCAGGTAGTGTAGTAGAGACTCAGGTAGTGTAGTAGAGACTCAGGTAGTGTAGTAGAGACTCAGGTAGTGTAGTAGAGACTCAGGTAGTGTAGTAGAGACTCAGGTAGTGTAGTAGAGACTCAGGTAGTGTAGTAGAGACTCAGGGTGTAGTAGAGACTCAGGTAGTGTAGTAGAGACTCAGGGTGTAGTAGAGACTCAGGGTCTAGTAGAGACTCAGGGTCTAGTAGAGACTCAGGGTGTAGTAGAGACTCAGGGTGTAGTAGAGACTCAGGGTGTAGTAGAGACTCAGGGTCTAGTAGAGACTCAGGGTGTAGTAGAGACTCAGGGTGTAGTAGAGACTCAGGGTGTAGTAGAGACTCAGGGTCTAGTAGAGACTCAGGGTGTAGTAGAGACTCAGGGTCTAGTAGAGACTCAGGGTCTAGTAGAGACTCAGGGTCTAGTAGAGACTCAGGGTGTAGTAGAGACTCAGGGTCTAGTAGAGACTCAGGGTGTAGTAGAGACTCAGGGTCTAGTAGAGACTCAGGGTGTAGTAGAGACTCAGGGTCTAGTAGAGACTCAGGGTGTAGTAGAGACTCAGGTAGTGTAGTAGAGACTCAGGGTGTAGTAGAGACTCAGGGTGTAGTAGAGACTCAGGGTGTAGTAGAGACTCAGGGTGTAGTAGAGACTCAGGGTCTAGTAGAGACTCAGGGTGTAGTAGAGACTTAGGGTCTAGTAGAGACTCAGGGTCTAGTAGAGACTCAGGGTGTAGTAGAGACTCAGGGTCTAGTAGAGACTCAGGGTCTAGTAGAGACTCAGGGTCTAGTAGAGACTCAGGGTCTAGTAGAGACTCAGGGTGTAGTAGAGACTCAGGGTGTAGTAGAGACTCAGGGTGTAGTAGAGACTCAGGGTGTAGTAGAGACTCAGGGTCTAGTAGAGACTCAGGGTCTAGTAGAGACTCAGGGTCTAGTAGAGACTCAGGGTGTAGTAGAGACTCAGGGTCTAGTAGAGACTCAGGGTGTAGTAGAGACTCAGGGTCTAGTAGAGACTCAGGGTGTAGTAGAGACTCAGGGTCTAGTAGAGACTCAGGGTGTAGTAGAGACTCAGGGTGTAGTAGAGACTCAGGTAGTGTAGTAGAGACTCAGGGTGTAGTAGAGACTCAGGGTGTAGTAGAGACTCAGGGTCTAGTAGAGACTCAGGGTCTAGTAGAGACTCAGGGTCTAGTAGAGACTCAGGGTCTAGTAGAGACTCAGGGTGTAGTAGAGACTCAGGGTGTAGTAGAGACTCAGGGTCTAGTAGAGACTCAGGGTCTAGTAGAGACTCAGGGTCTAGTAGAGACTCAGGGTCTAGTAGAGACTCAGGGTGTAGTAGAGACTCAGGGTGTAGTAGAGACTCAGGGTGTAGTAGAGACTCAGGGTCTAGTAGAGACTCAGGGTCTAGTAGAGACTCAGGGTCTAGTAGAGACTCAGGGTCTAGTAGAGACTCAGGGTGTAGTAGAGACTCAGGGTGTAGTAGAGACTCAGGGTGTAGTAGAGACTCAGGGTCTAGTAGAGACTCAGGGTCTAGTAGAGACTCAGGGTCTAGTAGAGACTCAGGGTGTAGTAGAGACTCAGGGTCTAGTAGAGACTCAGGGTGTAGTAGAGACTCAGGGTGTAGTAGAGACTCAGGGTGTAGTAGAGACTCAGGGTGTAGTAGAGACTCAGGGTGTAGTAGAGACTCAGGGTCTAGTAGAGACTCAGGGTCTAGTAGAGACTCAGGGTCTAGTAGAGACTCAGGGTCTAGTAGAGACTCAGGGTCTAGTAGAGACTCAGGGTGTAGTAGAGACTCAGGGTGTAGTAGAGACTCAGGGTCTAGTAGAGACTCAGGGTGTAGTAGAGACTCAGGGTGTAGTAGAGACTCAGGGTCTAGTAGAGACTCAGGGTCTAGTAGAGACTCAGGGTCTAGTAGAGACTCAGGGTGTAGTAGAGACTCAGGGTGTAGTAGAGACTCAGGGTGTAGTAGAGACTCAGGGTCTAGTAGAGACTCAGGGTCTAGTAGAGACTCAGGGTGTAGTAGAGACTCAGGGTCTAGTAGAGACTCAGGGTCTAGTAGAGACTCAGGGTGTAGTAGAGACTCAGGGTCTAGTAGAGACTCAGGGTGTAGTAGAGACTCAGGGTCTAGTAGAGACTCAGGGTGTAGTAGAGACTCAGGGTGTAGTAGAGACTCAGGGTCTAGTAGAGACTCAGGGTCTAGTAGAGACTCAGGGTGTAGTAGAGACTCAGGGTCTAGTAGAGACTCAGGGTGTAGTAGAGACTCAGGGTCTAGTAGAGACTCAGGGTCTAGTAGAGACTCAGGGTCTAGTAGAGACTCAGGGTCTAGTAGAGACTCAGGGTCTAGTAGAGACTCAGGGTGTAGTAGAGACTCAGGGTGTAGTAGAGACTCAGGGTGTAGTAGAGACTCAGGGTCTAGTAGAGACTCAGGGTCTAGTAGAGACTCAGGGTGTAGTAGAGACTCAGGGTCTAGTAGAGACTCAGGGTCTAGTAGAGACTCAGGGTGTAGTAGAGACTCAGGGTCTAGTAGAGACTCAGGGTGTAGTAGAGACTCAGGGTGTAGTAGAGACTCAGGTAGTGTAGTAGAGACTCAGGGTGTAGTAGAGACTCAGGGTGTAGTAGAGACTCAGGGTGTAGTTGAGACTCAGGGTCTAGTAGAGACTCAGGGTGTAGTAGAGACTCAGGGTCTAGTAGAGACTCAGGGTGTAGTAGAGACTCAGGGTGTAGTAGAGACTCAGGGTGTCGTAGAGACTCAGGGTGTCGTAGAGACTCAGGGTGTAGTAGAGACTCAGGGTGTAGTAGAGACTCAGGGTCTAGTAGAGACTCAGGGTCTAGTAGAGACTCAGGGTCTAGTAGAGACTCAGGGTCTAGTAGAGACTCAGGGTGTCGTAGAGACTCAGGGTCTAGTAGAGACTCAGGGTCTAGTAGAGACTCAGGGTGTAGTAGAGATTCAGGGTGTCGTAGAGACTCAGGGTGTCGTAGAGACTCAGGGTGTAGTAGAGACTCAGGGTGTAGTAGAGACTCAGGGTGTAGTAGAGACTCAGGGTCTAGTAGAGACTCAGGGTCTAGTAGAGACTCAGGGTGTAGTAGAGACTCAGGGTGTAGTAGAGACTCGGGGTGTAGTAGAGACTCAGGGTCTAGACTCAGGGTGTAGTAGAGACTCAGGGTCTAGTAGAGACTCAGGGTGTAGTAGAGACTCAGGGTGTAGTAGAGACTCAGGGTGTAGTAGAGACTCAGGGTGTAGTAGAGACTCGGGGTGTAGTAGAGACTCAGGGTCTAGTAGAGACTCAGGGTCTAGACTCAGGGTCTAGTAGAGACTCAGGGTGTAGTAGAGACTCAGGGTGTAGTAGAGACTCGGGGTGTAGTAGAGACTCGGGGTGTAGTAGAGACTCAGGGTCTAGTAGAGACTCGGGGTGTAGAGACTCGGGGTGTAGAGGGGTCGCGGTGGTGACCCGTGTCTCTCCCGCGGTCTGCGTACGTCAGGACTATGACGTGGACGTGGTGGCTGTGGTGAACGACACGGTGGGCACCATGATGACGTGCGGCTACGAAGACCCCAACTGCGAGATCGGACTCATCGTGGGTGAGTACTCGCACTCGTCCCTGGGTGACTACTCACAGGGTGAGTACTCGGCCTACACCAGGCCCCGTGCCAGGCCTGGGACTGGGCCTACACCAGGCCTCTCACCAGGCCTGGGACTAGGCCTCACTCCAGGCCTCACACCAGGCAACTCACCAGGCTGCACACAAGGCCTCACTCTAGGCCTCGCACCAGGCCCCGTACCAGGTCTGGGACTAGGCCTCTCACCAGGCCTCACACCAGGCCTGGAACTAGGCCTCACTCCAGGCCTGGAACTAGGCCTGACACCAGGCCTGGAACTAGGCCCCACACCAGGCCTGGAACTAGGCCCCACACCAGGCCTGGAACTAGGCCCCACACCAGGCCTGGAACTAGGCCTGACACCAGGCCTGGAACTAGGCCTGACACCAGGCCTGGAACTAGGCCTCACACCAGGCCTGGAACTAGGCCTGACACCAGGCCTGGAACTAGGCCCCACACCAGGCCTGGAACTAGGCCCCACACCAGGCCTGGAACTAGGCCCCACACCAGGCCTGGAACTAGGCCTGACACCAGGCCTGGAACTAGGCCTGACACCAGGCCTGGAACTAGGCCTCACACCAGGCCTGGAACTAGGCCTCACTCCAGGCCTGGAACTAGGCCTGACACCAGGCCTGGAACTAGGCCCCACACCAGGCCTGGAACTAGGCCTGACACCAGGCCTGGAACTAGGCCCCACACCAGGCCCCGTACCAGGCCTCACACTAGGCCTCACTCCAGGCCTGGGACTAGGCCTCACACCAGGCAACTCACCAGGCCTCTCCCTAGGCCTCACACCAGGCCTGGAACTAGGCCAAATCTTGACTCTGAGCCCGAGTCCCAGTCTGTGTGCGCGGTGATGGTGATGATGTTGATGATGATAATGGCGGTGATGATGATGATGATGATGGCAATGTTGATGACGTTGGTGGCGATGTTGATGATAATGTTGGTGGCGATGTTGATGATAATGTTGGTGGCGATGTTGATGATAATGTTGATGGCGATGTTGATGATAATGTTGGTGGCGATGTTGATGATGGCGATCTTGTTGATGATGGCGATCTTGTCGATGATGACGGTGGCGATGTTGGTGATGTTGTTGATGACGTTGACGGCGCCAGGCACGGGCAGCAATGCGTGCTACATGGAGGAGATGAGCAACGTGGAGCTGGTGGAGGGAGATGAGGGCCGCATGTGCATCAACACGGAGTGGGGCGGGTTCGGGGACGATGGAGCTCTGGACGAAATCCGCACGGAGTTCGACCGCGCCGTAGACGCCGGCTCGCTCAACCCGGGGAAACAAACGTACGGCTCCCGGCCCCGGCACTGTGGAGTGGACCCACTCCCCCACCCCCCCCTCCCCCCCCCAAATACACACACCCGCTTCTCGGTGGTGGTGGTCGGTCGTGGTGGCGGTGGATGTGAAGGTGTTGGCGGTGGTGGTGGAGGTGGAGGTGGTGGTGGTGGTGGTGATGTTGGTGGTGGAGGTGAAGGAGCAGGTGGTGGTGGTGGTGGTGGCGGTGGCAGTGGTGGTGGTGGTGGAAGTGGTGGTGGTGGTGGTGGCGGTGGTGGTGGTGGTGGTGGAAGTGGTGGTGGTGGAGGAGGTGGTGGTGGTGGTGGAGGTGAAGGAGCAGGTGGTGGTGGTGATGGTGATGAAGGTGGTGGAGGTGGTGGTGGAGGTGGTGGTGGTGGTGATGTTAGTGGTGGAGGTGAAGGAGCAGGTGGTGGTGGTGGTGGTGGCGGCGGTGGTGGTGGTGGTGGTGGTGGAAGTGGTGGTGGTGGAGGAGGTGGTGGTGGTGGTGAAGGTGAAGGAGCAGGTGGTGGTGGTGATGGTGATGGTGGCGGTGGATGTGAAGGTGGTGGAGGTGGAGGTGGTGGTGGTGGTGGAGGTGGTGGTGGTGGTGGCGGTGGTGGAGGAGCAGGTGGTGGTGGTGATGGTGGAGGTGGATGTGAAGGTGTTGGTGGTGGTGGAGATGGAGGAGCAGGTGGTGGTGGTGGTGGCGGTGGTGGTGGTGGTGGTGGTGGTGGAAGTGGCAGTGGAGGTAGTGGATGTGCAGGTGGTGGTGGCGAGCTGGTGATAGTAGTGATGATGATGATGATAGTGATGATGATGATGATAGTGATGATGATGATAGTGATGATGATGATGATAGTGATGATAGTGATGATGTTGATAGTGATGATGATGATAGTGATGATGATGATAGTGATGATGATGATAGTGATGTATCTATCTGTCTTTCTCTGTGTGTATCTCCCCCAGCTTTGAGAAGATGATGAGTGGCATGTACATGGGTGAGCTGGTGATGATAGTGATGATGATGATGATAGTGATGATGATAGTGATGATGATAGTGATGATAGTGATGATGACAGTGATGATGATGATGATGATGATAGTGATGATGATAGTGATGTATCTATCTGTCTCTCTCTTTGTGTGTATCTCCCCCAGCTTTGAGAAGATGATGAGTGGCATGTACATGGGTGAGCTGGTGGTGATAGTGATGATGATGATGATAGTGATGATGACAGTGATGATGATGATGATGATAGTGATGATGATGATGATGATGTATCTATCTGTCTCTCTCTGTGTATCTCCCCCAGCTTTGAGAAGATGATGAGTGGCATGTACATGGGTGAGCTGGTGATGATA
>NW_027620661.1:0-12000 GCF_964198595.1 Lampetra fluviatilis | reverse complement strand
CACACAGAGACACAGAGATACACACACAGAGACACACACAGAGACACACACAGAGACACACACAGAGACACACAGACACACACACAGAGACACACACAGAGACACACACAGAGACACACACAGAGACACACACAGAGACACACACAGACACACACAGAGACACACAGACACACACACAGAGACACACACAGAGACACACACAGAGACACACACAGAAACACACACAGAGACACACACAGAGACACACACAGAGACACACACAGAGACACACAGACACACACACAGAGACACACAGAGATACACACACAGAGACACACACAGAGACCACACACAGAGACACACAGACACACACACAGAGACACACACAGAGACACACACAGAGACACACACAGAGACACACACAGAGACACACACAGAAACACACACAGAGACACACACAGAAACACACACAGAGACACACAAAGAGACACACACAGAGACACACACAGAGACACACAGAGACACACACAGAGACACACACACACACACAGAGACACACACACACACAGAGACACACACAGAGACACACACAGAGACACACACAGAGAAACACACAGAGACACACACAGAGACACACAGAGACACACACAGAGACACACAGAGACTCACACAGAGACACGTGACGTCACACACACAGAGACACACACACAGAGACACAGAGACACACACAGAGACACAGAGACACACACAGAGACACAGAGACACACACAGAGACACAGAGACACACACAGAGACACACAGAGACACACACAGAGACACACACAGAGACACGTGACGTCACACACACACAGACACACACAGAGACACACACAGAGACACACACAGAGACACACACAGAGACACACACAGAGACACACAGAGACACACACAGAGACACACACAGAGACACACAGAGACACACACAGAGACACACACAGAGACACGTGACGTCACACACACAGAGACACACACAGAGACACACACAGAGCCACACACAGAGACACAGAGACACACACAGAGACACAGAGACACACACAGAGACAGAGAGACACACACAGAGACACACACAGAGACACACACAGAGACACATCACACAGACACACACACAGAGACATAGACAGAGACACACAGAGAGACACAGAGACACAGAGACACACACACACAGAGAGACACACACAGACAGACACACAGGGACACAGACACAGAGACACGGGGTCACACACACAGAGACACACACAGAGACACACAGACACACACACAGAGACACACACAGAGACACACACAGAGACACACACAGAGACACACACAGAGACACACACAGAGACACACAGACACACACACAGAGACACACACAGAGACACACACAGAGACACACACAGAGACACACACAGAGACACACACAGACACACACAGAGACACACAGACACACACACAGAGACACACACAGAGACACACACAGAGACACACACAGAAACACACACAGAGACACACACAGAGACACACACAGAGACACACACAGAGACACACAGACACACACACAGAGACACACAGAGATACACACACAGAGACACACACAGAGACACACACAGACACACACAGAGACACACACAGAGACACACACAGAGACACACACAGAGACACACACAGAAACACACACAGAGACACACACAGAGACACACACAGAGACACACACAGAGACACACAGAGACACACACAGAGACACACACACACACAGAGACACACACAGAGACACACACAGAGACACACACAGAGAAACACACAGAGACACACACAGAGACACACAGAGACACACACAGAGACACACAGAGACTCACACAGAGACACGTGACGTCACACACACAGAGACACACACAGAGACACACACAGAGACACACACAGAGACACACACAGAGACACACACAGAGACACACACAGAGACACACAGAGACACACACAGAGACACACACACACACAGAGACACACACAGAGACACACACAGAGAAACACACAGAGACACACACAGAGACACACAGAGACACACACAGAGAAACACACAGAGACACACACAGAGACACGTGACGTCACACACACAGAGACACACACAGAGACACACACACAGAGACACAGAGACACACACAGAGACACAGAGACACACACAGAGACACAGAGACACACACAGAGACACACAGAGACACACACAGAGACACACACAGAGACACGTGACGTCACACACACACAGACACACACAGAGACACACACAGAGACACACACAGAGACACAGAGACACACACAGAGACACAGAGACACAGAGACACACACAGACACACAGAGACACACACAGAGACACACACAGAGACACGTGACGTCACACACACAGAGACACACACAGAGACACACACAGAGACACACACAGAGACACACACAGAGACACACAGACACACACACAGACACACACCAGAGACACACACAGAGACACACAGAGACACACACAGAGACACACACAGAGACACACAGAGACACACACAGAGACACACACAGAGACACACACAGAGACACGTGACGTCACACACACAGAGACACACACAGAGACACACACAGAGCCACACACAGAGACACAGAGACACACACAGAGACACAGAGACACACACAGAGACAGAGAGACACACACAGAGACACACACAGAGACACAGAGACACACACAGAGACACACACAGACACACACACAGAGACACATCACACAGACACACACACAGAGACATAGACAGAGACACACAGAGAGACATAGAGACACAGAGACACACACACACAGAGAGACACACACAGACAGACACACAGGGACACAGACACAGAGACACGGGGAGACACACACACACACATACATGCAGAGACACGCGGAGACACGGAGACACGCACAGAGACACACTTGTAGACACGCGTGTCTCTGTGTGCGTCTCTGTGTGTGTCTCTGTGTGTGTTTGTCTCTGTGTGTGTCTCTGTGTGTGTCTGTGTGTGTGTGTGTCTCTGTGTGTGTCTCTGTGTGTGTCTCTGTGTGTGTCTCCGTGTGTGTCTCTGTGTCTCCGTGTCTCTATGTGTGTGTCTCTATGTCTCTGTGTGTGTGTGTCTCCGTGTGTGTCTCTGTGTCTCCGTGTCTCTATGTGTGTGTCTCTATGTCTCTGTGTGTGTGTGTCTCCGTGTGTGTCTCTGTGTCTCCGTGTCTCTATGTGTGTGTCTCTATGTCTCTGTGTGTGTGTGTCTCCGTGTGTGTCTCTGTGTCTCCGTGTCTCTATGTGTGTGTCTCTATGTCTCTGTGTGTGTGTGTCTCTGTGTGTGTCTCTGTGTCTCCGTGTCTCTATGTGTGTGTCTCTATGTCTCTGTGTGTGTGTGTCTCTGTGTGTGTGTCTGTGTGTGTCTCTGTGTCTCTGTGTGTGTCTCTGTGTCTCTGTGTGTCTCTGTGTGTGTCTCCGTGTCTCTGTGTGTGTCTGTGTCTCTCTGCAGGCGATAGGCAATGCCAAGACGGTGCGTAACGACAACTCTCTCTGTGTGTCTCTGTGTGTGTCTGTGTGTGTCTCTCTGTCTCTGTGTGTCTCTGTGTGTGTCTCTCTCTCTCTGTGTGTCTCTGTGTGTGTCTCTGTGTCTCTGTGTGTGTCTCTGTGTCTCTGTGTGTCTCTGTGTGTGTCTCTCTGTCTCTGTGTGTCTCTGTGTGTGTCTCTGTGTCTCTGTGTGTGTCTCTGTGTCTCTCTGTGTGTCTGTGTCTCTCTGCAGGCGATAGGCAATGCCAAGACGGTGCGCAACGACAACTCTCTCTGTGTGTCTCTGTGTGTGTCTGTGTGTGTCTCTTTGTCTCTGTGTGTCTCTGTGTGTGTCTCTGTGTCTCTGTGTGTGTCTCTGTGTCTCTCTGTGTGTCTGTGTCTCTCTGCAGGCGATAGGCAATGCCAAGACGGTGCGTAACGACAACTCTCTGTGTGTGTCTCTCTGTCTCTGTGTGTGTCTGTGTGTGTCTCTCTGTCTCTGTGTGTCTCTGTGTGTGTCTCTCTCTCTCTGTATGTCTCTGTGTGTGTCTCTCTGTCTCTGTGTGTCTCTGTGTGTGTCTGTGTGTGTGTCTGTGTGTGTCTCTCTGTCTCTGTGTGTCTCTGTGTGTGTCTCTGTGTCTCTGTGTGTGTCTCTGTGTCTCTCTGTGTGTCTGTGTCTCTCTGCAGGCGATAGGCAATGCCAAGACGGTGCGTAACGACAACTCTCTCTGTGTGTGTCTCTGTGTGTGTCTGTGTGTCTCTCTCTGTCTCTGTGTGTGTCTCTCTGTCTCTGTGTGTGTCTCTGTGTCTCTCTGTGTGTCTGTGTCTCTCTGCAGGCGATAGGCAATGCCAAGACGGTGCGCAACGACAACTCTCTCTGTGTGTGTCTCTGTGTCTCTGTGTGTGTCTCTGTGTCTCTGTGTGTGTCTCTGTGTGTGTCTCTGTGTCTCTGTGTGTGTCTCTCTGTCTCTGTGTGTGTCTCTGTGTCTCTCTGTGTGTCTGTGTCTCTCTGCAGGCGATAGGCAATGCCAAGACGGTGCGCAACGACAACTCTCTCTGTGTGTGTCTCTGTGTCTCTGTGTGTGTCTCTGTGTCTCTGTGTGTGTCTCTGTGTGTGTCTCTGTGTCTCTGTGTGTGTCTCTCTGTCTCTGTGTGTGTCTCTGTGTCTCTCTGTGTGTCTCTGTCTCTCTGCAGGCGATAGGCAATGCCAAGACGGTGCGCAACGACAACTCTCTCTGTGTGTGTCTCTGTGTCTCTGTGTGTGTCTCTGTCTCTGTGTGTGTCTCTGTGTGTGTCTCTGTGTGTCTCTGTGTGTGTCTTTGTGTGTCTCTGTGTGTCTGTGTCTCTCTGCAGGCGATAGGCAATGCCAAGACGGTGCGTAACGACAACTCTCTCTGTGTGTCTCTGTGTGTGTCTCTGTGTCTCTGTGTGTGTCTCTGTGTCTCTCTGTGTGTCTGTGTCTCTCTGCAGGCGATAGGCAATGCGAAGACGGTGCGCAACGACAACTCTCTCTGTGTGTGTCTCTGTGTCTCTGTGTGTGTCTCTGTGTCTCTGTGTGTCTCTCTGTCTCTGTGTGTCTCTGTGTGTGTCTCTCTGTCTCTGTGTGTCTCTGTCTGTGTCTGTGTCTCTCTGCAGGCGATAGGCAATGCCAAGACGGTGCGCAACGACAACTCTAGCCGCTTTGGCAAATTCATTGCCATCGGCTTCGATCGCCACAACTCCGTCACCGGAGCTCACATGAGCACCTACCTCCTAGAGAAATCGCGTGTGGTGTTCCAGGTGTCACCTGCTCACCTACTCACCTAGTCACTCACCTACTCACCTACTCACCTGCTCACCTACTCACTCACCTACTCACTCACCTACTCACTCACCTGCTCACCTACTCACCTACTCACCTGCTCACTCACCTACTCACTCACCTACTCACTCACTCACCTACTCACTCACCTACTCACCTACTCACTCACTCACTCACCTGCTCACCTACTCACTCACCTACTCACTCACCTACTCACCTAGTCACTCGCTCACCTACTCACTCACCTACTCACTCACTCACTCACCTGCTCACCTACTCACCTAGTCACTCACCTACTCACCTAGTCACTCGCTCACCTACTCACCTACTCACCTGCTCACCTACTCACTCGCTCACCTACTCACCTACTCACCTGCTCACTCACCTACTCACTCACCTACTCACCTACTCACCTACTCACTCACCTACTCACTCACCTACTCACTCACTCACTCACTCACCTGCTCACCTACTCACTCACCTACTCACTCACCTACTCACCTACTCACTCACTCACCTACACACTCACTCACTCACTCACTCACTCACTCACCTACTCACTCACCTACTCACTCACCTACTCACCTACTCACTCACTCACTCACCTGCTCACCTACTCACTCACCTACTCACTCACCTGCTCACCTACTCACCTGCTCACCTACACACTCACCTACTCACTCACTCACTCACTCACTCACTCACTCACTCACCTACTCACTCACCTACTCACTCACCTACTCACCTACTCACTCACTCACTCACTCACTCACTCACTCACTCACCTACTCACTCACCTACTCACTCACCTACTCACCTACTCACTCACTCACCTGCTCACCTACTCACTCACCTACTCACTCACCTGCTCACCTACTCACCTGCTCACCTACACACTCACCTACTCACTCACTCACTCACTCACTCACCTACTCACTCACCTACTCACTCACCTACTCACTCACTCACTCACTCACTCACTCACCTACTCACTCACCTACTCACTCACCTACTCACCTACTCACTCACTCACTCACTCACCTACTCACTCACCTACTCACTCACCTACTCACCTACTCACTCACTCACTCACCTGCTCACCTACTCACTCACCTACTCACTCACCTGCTCACCTACTCACCTGCTCACCTACTCACTCACCTACTCACTCACCTGCTCACCTACTCACCTGCTCACCTACTCACCTACTCACCTACTCACCTACTCACTCACTCACCTACTCACCTACTCACTCACCTACTCACTCACCTACTCACTCACCTACTCACCTACTCACTCACTCACTCACCTGCTCACCTACTCACTCACCTACTCACTCACCTACTCACCTACTCACTCACTCACCTACACACTCACCTACTCACTCACTCACTCACTCACTCACTCACTCACCTACTCACTCACCTACTCACTCACCTACTCACCTACTCACTCACTCACTCACCTGCTCACCTACTCACTCACCTACTCACTCACCTACTCACTCACCTGCTCACCTACTCACCTGCTCACCTACACACTCACCTACTCACTCACTCACTCACTCACTCACTCACTCACTCACCTACTCACTCACTCACTCACTCACTCACCTACTCACTCACCTACTCACTCACCTACTCACCTACTCACTCACTCACTCACCTGCTCACCTACTCACTCACCTACTCACTCACCTGCTCACCTACTCACCTGCTCACCTACTCACTCACCTACTCACTCACCTGCTCACCTACTCACCTGCTCACCTACTCACCTGCTCACCTACTCACTCACTCACCTACTCACCTACTCACCTGCTCACCTGCTCACCTGCTCACCTACTCACCTACTCACTCACCTACTCACCTGCTCACCTGCTCACCTGCTCACCTACTCACCTACTCACCTGCTCACCTACTCACCTACTCACCTACTCACCTGCTCACCTACTCACTCACCTACTCACTCACTCACCTACTCACTCACCTACTCACTCACTCACTCACCTACTCACTCACCTACTCACTCACCTACTCACTCACCTACTCACTCACCTACTCACTCACTCACTCACCTACTCACCTACTCACCTACTCACTCACTCACCTACTCACTCACCTACTCACTCACTCACCTACTCACTCACCTACACACTCACCTACTCACTCACCTACTCACTCACCTACTCACTCACCTACACACTCACCTACTCACTCACCTACTCACTCACCTACTCACCTACTCACCTGCTCACCTACTCACCTACTCACCTACTCACCTGCTCACCTACTCACTCACCTACTCACTCACCTACTCACTCACCTACTCACTCACTCACTCACCTACTCACTCACCTACTCACTCACCTACTCACTCACCTACTCACTCACCTACTCACCTACTCACCTACTCACCTACTCACTCACTCACCTACTCACTCACCTACTCACTCACTCACCTACTCACTCACCTACACACTCACCTACTCACTCACCTACTCACTCACCTACTCACTCACCTACACACTCACCTACTCACTCACCTAATCACTCACCTACTCACCTACTCACCTGCTCACTCACTCACCTACTCACTCACCTGCTCACCTACTCACCTACTCACCTGCTCACCTACTCACCTACTCACTCACCTACTCACTCACCTACTCACTCACCTACTCACCTAGTCACTCACCTACTCACCTACTCACCTGCTCACCTACTCACTCACCTACTCACTCACTCACCTACTCACTCACCTACTCACTCACTCACTCACCTACTCACTCACCTACTCACTCACCTACTCACTCACCTACTCACTCACCTACTCACCTACTCACTCACTCACTGACTCACTCACCTACTCACCTACTCACCTACTCACTCACCTACTCACTCACCTACTCACTCACCTTCTCACTCACCTACTCACTCACTCACCTACTCACCTGCTCACTCACCTACTCACTCACCTACTCACTCACCTACTCACCTACTCACTCACTCACTGACTCACTCACCTACTCACCTACTCACCTACTCACTCACCTACTCACTCACCTACTCACTCACCTACACACTCACCTACTCACTCACCTACTCACTCACCTACTCACCTACTCACCTGCTCACTCACTCACCTACTCACTCACCTGCTCACCTACTCACCTACTCACCTACTCACCTACTCACCTGCTCACCTACTCACCTACTCACTCACCTACTCACTGACCTACTCACTCACCTACTCACTCACTCACTCACCTACTCACCTACTCACTCACTCACTGACTCACTCACCTACTCACCTACTCACCTACTCACTCACCTACTCACTCACCTACTCACTCACCTACTCACTCACTCACCTACTCACCTGCTCACTCACCTACTCACTCACCTACTCACTCACCTACTCACTCACTCACCTACTCACTCACCTACTCACTCACTCACCTACTCACTCACCTACTCACTCACCTACTCACTCACTCACCTACTCACTCACCTACTCACTCACCTACTCACTCACCTACTCACTCACTCACCTACTCACTCACTCACTCACTCACCTACTCACTCACCTACTCACTCACTCACCTACTCACTCACCTACTCACTCACTCACCTACTCACTCACCTACTCACTCACCTACTCACTCACCTACTCACTCACCTACTCACTCACCTACACACTCACCTACTCACTCACTCACTCACCTACTCACTCACCTACTCACTCACCTACTCACCTACTCACTCACTCACTGACTCACTCACCTACTCACCTACTCACCTACTCACTCACCTACTCACTCACCTACTCACTCACCTACTCACTCACCTACTCACTCACCTACACACTCACCTACTCACTCACTCACTCACTCACTCACCTACTCACTCACTCACTCACCTACTCACCTCCTCACCTACTCACCTACTCACCTACTCACCTACTCACCTACTCACTCATTCACCTACTCACTCACTCACTCACCTACTCACTCACCTACTCACTCACCTACACACTCACCTACTCACCTACTCACTCACTCACTCACCTACTCACCTACTCACTCACTCACTCACCTACTCACCTCCTCACCTACTCACCTACTCACCTACTCACCTACTCACTCACTCACCTACTCACTCACTCACCTACTCACTCACCTACTCACTCACCTACTCACCTACTCACTCACTCACTGACTCACTCACCTACTCACCTACACACCTACTCACTCACCTACTCACTCACCTACTCACTCACTCACCTACTCACTCACCTACTCACTCACCTACTCACTCACTCACCTACTCACCTGCTCACTCACCTACTCACTCACCTACTCACTCACCTACTCACCTACTCACCTGCTCACTCACCTACTCACTCACCTACTCACTCACCTACTCACTCACCTACACACTCACCTACTCACTCACTCACTCACCTACTCACCTACTCACTCACTCACTCACCTACTCACCTCCTCACCTACTCACCTACTCACCTACTCACCTACTCACTCACTCACCTACTCACTCACTCACCTACTCACTCACCTACTCACTCACTCACCTACTCACTCACCTACTCACTCACCTACTCACTCACTCACCTACTCACTCACCTACTCACTCACCTACTCACTCACCTACTCACTCACTCACCTACTCACTCACCTACTCACTCACCTACTCACTCACCTACTCACTCACTCACCTACTCACTCACCTACACACTCACCTACTCACTCACTCACTCACTCACTCACCTACTCACTCACCTACTCACTCACCTACTCACCTACTCACTCACTCACTGACTCACTCACCTACTCACCTACTCACCTACTCACTCACCTACTCACTCACCTACTCACTCACCTACTCACTCACTCACCTACTCACTCACCTACTCACTCACCTACTCACTCACTCACCTACTCACCTGCTCACTCACCTACTCACTCACCTACTCACCTACTCACCTGCTCACTCACCTACTCACTCACCTACTCACTCACCTACTCACTCACCTACACACTCACCTACTCACTCACTCACTCTCCTACTCACCTTCTCACTCACTCACTCACCTACTCACCTCCTCACCTACTCACCTACTCACCTACTCACCTACTCACTCACCTACTCACTCACTCACCTACTCACTCACCTACTCACTCACTCACTCACCTACTCACTCACCTACTCACTCACCTACTCACTCACTCACCTACTCACTCACCTACTCACTCACCTACTCACTCACTCACCTACTCACTCACCTACTCACTCACCTACTCACTCACCTACTCACTCACTCACCTACTCACTCACCTACACACTCACCTACTCACTCACTCACTCACCTACTCACTCACCTACTCACTCACCTACTCACCTACTCACTCACTCACTGACTTACTCACCTACTCACCTACTCACCTACTCACTCACCTACTCACTCACCTACTCACTCACCTACTCACTCACTCACCTACTCACTCACCTACTCACTCACCTACTCACTCACTCACCTACTCACCTGCTCACTCACCTACTCACTCACCTACTCACTCACCTACTCACCTACTCACCTACTCACCTACTCACTCACTCACTCACCCACCCACCCACCCACTCACTCACTCACCCACCCACCCACCTACTCACTCACTCACCCACCCACTCACTCACCTCCTCACTCACTCACTCACCCACCCACCCACCCACCCACCCACCCACCCACCCACCCACTCACTCATCCACCCACCCACCCACCCACCCACCCACTCACACCACCCACCTACTCACCCACCCACCCACCCACTCACCGACCCACCCACTCACTCACTCACCCACCCACTCACCCACTCACCCACTCACCTACTCACTCACTCACTCACCCACTCACCCACCCACTCACCCACCCACCCACTCACCGACCCACCCACCCACTCACCCACTCACCCACCCACCCACCCACTCACTCACTCACCCACCCACTCACCCACTCACCCACTCACCTACTCACTCACTCACCCACCCACTCACTCACTCACTCACCCACCCACTCACTCATTCACCCACCCACCCACTCACTCACTCACCCACCCACTCACTCACTCACTCACCCACCCACCCACTCACCCACTCACCCACTCACTCACTCACCCACTCACTCACCCACTCACCCACCCAACCACTCACCCACTCACTCACCCACCCACTCACCCACTCACCCACTCACTCACTCACCCACTCACTCACCCACTCACCCACTCACCCACCCACCCACCCACTCACTCACCTCCTCACTCACCCACCCACCCACCCACTCACCCACCCACTCACCCACCCACCCACCCACTCACTCACTCACTCACTCACCCACCCACTCACCCACTCACCCACTCACTCACTCACCCACTCACTCACCCACTCACCCACCCACCCACTCACCCACTCACTCACCCACCCACTCACCCACTCACCCACCCACTCACTCACCTCCTCACTCACTCACTCACCCACCCACCCACCCACCCACCCACCCACCCACCCACCCACTCACCCACCCACCTACTCACCCACCCACCCACCTACCCACTCACCCACTCACCCACCCACCCACCCACTCACCCACCCACCT
>NW_027620660.1:15000-20810 GCF_964198595.1 Lampetra fluviatilis | reverse complement strand
CCACCCACTCACTCACCCACCCACCCACTCACCCACCCACTCACCCACTCACCCACCCACTCACTCACCCACCCACCCACCCACTCACCCACCCACCCACTCTCTCACCCTCACCCACCCTCACTCACCCACCCACTCACCCACTCACCCACCCACTCACTCACCCACTCACCCACCACTCACCCACTCACCACCCACTCACTCACCACCCACCCACTCACTCACTCACCCACCCACCCACTCACCCACCCACCCACCCACTCACTCACCCACTCACTCACCCACCACCCACCCACCCACTCACCACTCACCCACTCACCCACCCACTCTCACCACCCACTCCACTCACTCACTCACCCACCACCCACCCACCCACCCACCCACTCACCCACCCACTCACCCACTCACCCACCCACTCACTCACCCACCCACCCACCCACTCACCCACCCACCCACTCTCTCACACCACCCACCCACTCACCCACCCACTCACCCCACTCACCCACCCACTCACTCACCCACTCACCCACCCCTCCACCCACTCACCCACCCACCACTCACCCACCCACCCACTCACTCACTCACCCACCCACCCACTCACCCACCACCCACCCACCACTCACCACCCACTCACTCACCCACCCACCCACCCACTCACCCACCCACTCACTCACCCACTCACACCACTCACTCACCCACTCACCCACCCACTCACTCACCCACTCACCCACCCACTCACCCACTCACCCACCCACTCACTCACCACCCACCCACTCACTCACTCACCCACCCACCCACTCACCCACCCACCCACCCACTCACTCACCCACTCACTCACCCACCCACCCACCCACTCACCCACTCACCACCCACTCACCCACCCACTCACTCACCCACCCACCACTCACACACTCACCCACCCACCCACTCCACCCACCCACCACTCACCCACCCACTCACCCACTCACCCACCCACTCACTCACCACCACCCACCCACTCACCCACCCACCACTCACTCACCCACCCACCACTCACCCACCCACTCACCCACTCACCCACCCACTCACTCACCACCACTCACCCACCCACTCACCCACTCACCCACCCACTCACTCACCCACCACCCACTCACTCACTCACCCACCCACCCACTCACCCACCCACCCACCCACTCACCCACCCACTCACCCACCTCACTCACCCACTCACCCACCCACTCACCCACCCACTCACCCACCCACCCACTCTCTCTGTGTGTTCTGTTGCCTAGGAGACCTGGAGGTGGTGGAGGCGACCAGGCCAGTGGGGGTGGGCGTGGTCAATGGAGAAGTGGGCGGAGCCAATGAAGGAGTGGGCGGGGCCAATGAAGGAGTGGGCGGAGCCAATGGAGAAGTGGGCGGGGCCAGCGAAGGGGTGGGCGGGGCTTCAGGGGGAGGGGCTAATTTGAGGGTGGGGCTTGGGGAGGAGGCCTCTCGGCGAATGGGACGCGAGCACGAGCTGAGGGCGGGGCACCCACTGGCCAATCACAGAGCGGCATCCGGGTTGTCAGGTGAGGGTGGGCGGGTTGGTGGGTGAGTGGGTGAGTGGGTGGGTGGGTGAGTGAGTGAGTGAGCGAGTGGTTGAGTGGATGAGTGAGTAAGTGGGTGGGTGAGTGAGTGGGTGGGTGGGTGAGCGGGTGGGTGAGTGAGCGAGTGGTTGAGTGGATGAGTGAGTAAGTGGGTGGGTGAGTGAGCGGGTGGGTGAGTGAGCGGTGGGTTGAGTGGCTGAGCGAGTGAGTGGGTATCTCGGCGAGCGAGCGGACGAGCGGGCGACTGATTGTCCACCCCCCCTGCCCCACCCCTTGCCCCCCCCCCCCCTCAGAGCGTCCCCACCCCCCCAACGTTGGGCAGCGTCGCAGTGGGCAGGTGGAGGGCGTGCGGCGCATCGAGCCGTACTCACCCAGCGACGAGGTGGCCACCCGGGGCCACCTCGTGACCCGCTCGCAGCACAGTGTCGCACCCACGCTGGAGCCAGCCATCGCTTGGTGAGGCTCACTCAGTCACTCACTCAGTGACTCACTCAGTCAGTGACTCAGTCACTCGCTCACTCAGCCACTCGCTCAGTCACTCACTCAGCCACTTGCTCACTCACCCACTCACTCACCCAGCCACTCACTCACTCGCTCGCTCACTCACTCGCTCACTCACCACTCACTCACCCAGTCACTCAGTCACTCGCTCACTCAGCCACTCACTCAGTCACTCACTCACTCACTCAGCCACTCAGCCACTCACTCACTCAGCCACTCACTCAGTCACCCACTCACTCACCCAGTCACTCAGTCACTCGCTCACTCAGCCACTCACTCACTCACTCGCTCACTCACTCACCCACTCACTCAGCCACTCAGCCACTCACTCACTCACTCGCTCACTCACTCACCCACTCACTCACCCAGCGACGAGGTGGCCACCCGGGGCCACCTCGTGACCCGCTCCCAGCGCAGCGTCGCACCCACGCTGGAGCCAGCCGTCGCTCCGTGAGGCTCACTCAGCCACTCAGTGACTCACTCAGCCACTCACTCAGTGACTCACTCAGCCACTCACTCAGTCACTCAGCCACTCGCTCACCCAGTCACTCACCCACTCGCTCAGTCACTCGCTCACCCAGTCACTCACCCACTCACTCACCCACCCACTCACTCAGCCACTCACTCAGTGATTCACTCACTCACTCACTCACCCAGTCGCTCACTCACTCACTCAGCCACTCACTCTCTCACTCACTCAGTCACTCACTCACTCACTCAGCCACTCACTCTCTCACTCACTCAGTCACTCACTCACTCACTCAGCCACTCACTCTCTCACTCAGCCACTCACTCACTCACTCAGCCACTCACTCACTCAGTTACTCACTCACTCAGCCACTCACTCTCTCACTCAGCCACTCACTCACTCACCTCAGCCACTCACTCACTCAGCCACTCACTCACTCACTCAGTCACTCAGTCACTCACTCAGCCACTCGCTCACTCACTCACCCACTCACTCACTCAGCCACTCATCCACTCACCCACTCACCCACTCACCCAGTCACTCACTCACTCAGCCACTCACTCGCTCACTCGCTCACTCAGTCACTCACCCACTCACTTACCCACTCACTCACCAAGTCACTCACCCACTCGTTTACCCAGTCGCTCACCTACTCGCTCACTCAGTGACTCACCCAGTCACTCACCCAGTCACTCACCCAGTCACTCACCCAGTCACTCACCCAGTCATTCACCCAGTCACTCACCCAGTCACTCACCCAGTCACTCACCCAGTCACTCACCCAGTCACTCGCTCAGCCACCCACTCACTCACTCACTCAGTCACTCACCCACTCACTTACCCACTCAGTGACTCACCCAGTCACTCACCCAGTCACTCACCCAGTCACTCACCCAGTCACTCACCCACTCACTCACTCAGTCACTCACCCACTCACTTACCCACTCACTCACCAAGTCACTCACCCAGTCACTCACTCAGTCACTCACCCACTCACTTACCCACTCAGTGACTCACCCAGTCACTCACCCAGTCACTCACCCAGTCACTCACCCACTCACTCACTCAGTCACTCACCCACTCACTTACCCACTCACTCACCAAGTCACTCACCCAGTCACTCACCCAGTCACTCACCCACACACTCACCCACTCACCCACTCACCCACCCACACACTCACCCACTCACCCACCCACACACTCACCCACTCACCCACACACTCACCCACACACTCACCCACACACTCACCCACACACTCACCCACACACTCACCCACCCACACACTTACCCACTCACTCACCAAGTCACTCACCCACACACTCACCCACACACCCACCCACACACCCACCCACACACCCACCCACACACTCACCCACACACTCACCCACCCACTCACCCACACACTCACCCACTCACCCACACACTCACCCACTCACCCACACACTCACCCACTCACCCACCCACTCACTCACTCACACACTTACCCACTCACTCACCAAGTCACTCACCCACACACCCACTCACTCACCCACTCACCCACCCACACACTCACCCACTCACCCACCCACACACCCACCCACACACTCACCCACACACTCACCCACTCACTTACCCACTCACTCACCCAGTCACTCACCCACATACTCACCCACACACTCACCCACTCACCCACCCACTCACCCACCCACTCACCCACTCACCCACCCACTCACCCACACACTCACCCACACTCTCACCCACTCACCCACCCACTCACTCACCCACACACCCACCCACTCACCTACCCACTCACCCACTCACCCACCCATTCACCCACCCACACACTCACCCACTCACCCACCCACACACTCACCCACTCACCCACCCACCCACTCACCCACCCACTCACCCACCCACCCACTCACCCACACACTCACCCACTCACCCACCCACACACTCACCCACTCACCCACCCACACACTCACCCACTCACCCACCCACACACTCACCCACTCACCCACCCACTCACTCACCCACTCACCCACCCACACACTCACCCACTCACCCACCCACACACTCACCCACTCACCCACCCACCCACTCACCCACCCACACACTCACCCACTCACCCACCCACACACTCACCCACTCACCCACCCACACACTCACCCACTCACCCACCCACACACTCACCCACTCACCCACCCACTCACCCACTCACCCACCCACACACTCACCCACTCACCCACCCACTCACCCACCCACTCACCCACACACTCACTCACTAACTTACCCACTCACTCATCAAGTCACTCACCCACTCACCCACCCACACACTCACCCACTCACCCACCCACACACTCACCCACTCACCCACCCACACACTCACCCACTCACCCACCCACACACTCACCCACTCACCCACCCACACACTCACCCACTCACCCACCCACACACTCACCCACTCACCCACCCACTCACCCACTCACCCACCCACACACTCACCCACTCACCCACCCACTCACCCACCCACTCACCCACACACTCACTCACTAACTTACCCACTCACTCACCAAGTCACTCACCCACTCGTTTACCCAGTCGCTGACCCACTCACTCACTCACTCACTCACCCAGTCACTCACCCACACACTCACCCACACACTCACCCACTCACCCACCCACTCACCCACTCACCCACCCACTCACCCACCCACTCACCCACACACTCACCCACACTCTCACCCACTCACCCACCCACTCACTCACTCACCCACACACCCACCCACTCACCTACCCACTCACCCACTCACCCACCCATTCACCCACCCACACACTCACCCACTCACCCACCCACACACTCACCCACTCACCCACCCACCCACTCACCCACCCACACACTCACCCACTCACCCACCCACACACTCACCCACTCACCCACCCACACACTCACCCACTCACCCACCCACACACTCACCCACTCACCCACCCACTCACTCACCCACTCACCCACCCACACACTCACCCACTCACCCACCCACACACTCACCCACTCACCCACCCACCCACTCACCCACCCACACACTCACCCACTCACCCACCCACACACTCACCCACTCACCCACCCACACACTCACCCACTCACCCACCCACACACTCACCCACTCACCCACCCACTCACTCACCCACTCACCCACCCACACACTCACCCACTCACCCACCCACACACTCACCCACTCACCCACCCACCCACTCACCCACCCACACACTCACCCACTCACCCACCCACACA
>NW_027620660.1:0-10000 GCF_964198595.1 Lampetra fluviatilis | reverse complement strand
ATGTTGTTGATGTTGATGATGTTGATGTTGTTGTTGATGTTGTTGATGTTGATGATGTTGATGTTGTTGTTGATGTTGTTGTTGATGTTGATGTTGATGTTGATGTTGTTGATGTTGTTGTTGTGTAGGAGTCTGGAGATCTGAGCTCATCCAGCGAGGAGGAGGAGGAGGAGGTGGAGGAGGGTTGGAGGAGCAGCGATGGAGCGTCCACCTCGTAAGCCCTGCGGCTGCTGGTGGTGGACTATGTGTGGTGGTGGTGGTGGTGGTGGTGGACAACTCTGTGGTGGTGATGGTGGTGGTGTCTGTGTGGTGGTAGTGGTGGTGGTGGTCTATGTGGTGGTAGTGGTGGTGGTGGTCTATGTGTGGTGGTGGTGGTGTCTGTGTGGTGGTGGTGGTGGACTATGTGGTGGTGGACTATGTGGTGGTGGTGTCTGTGTGGTGGTGGTGGACTATGTGGTGGTGGACTATGTGTGGTGGTGGACTGTGTGGTGGTGGTGGACTATGTGGTGGTGGTGTCTGTGTGGTGGTGGTGGTGGTGGACTATGTGGTGGTGGTGGTGGGCTATGTGGTGGTGGTGTCTGTGTGGTGGTGGTGGACTATGTGGTGGTGGTGGACTATGTGGTGGTGGTGGACTGTGTGGTGGTGGTGTCTGTGTGGTGGTGGACTATGTGGTGGTGGTGGTGGACTATGTGGTGGTGGACTATGTGGTGGTGGTGGTGGACTATGTGGCGGTGGTGTCTGTGTGGTGGTGGTGGTGGACTATGTGGTGGTGGTGGACTATGTGGTGGTGGTGGACTATGTGGTGGTGGTGGACTATGTGGTGGTGGTGTCTGTGTGGTGGTGGTGGTGGACTATGTGGTGGTGGTGTCTGTGTGGTGGTGGTGGACTATGTGGTGGTGGTGGTGGACTGTGTGGTGGTGGTGTCTGTGTGGTGGTGGTGGACTATGTGGTGGTGGTGGTGGACGTGGTGGTGGTGGTGGACTATGTGGTGGTGGTGGACTGTGTGGTGGTGGTGGACTATGTGGTGGTGGTGGTGGACTATGTGGTGGTGGTGGTGGACTATGTGGTGGTGGTGTCTGTGTGGTGGTGGTGGTGGACTATGTGGTGGTGGTGGTGGACTATGTGTGGTGGTCTCTGTGTGGTGGTGGTGGTGGTGGACTATGTGGTGGTGGTGGTGGACTATGTGGTGGTGGTGGACTATGTGGTGGTGGTTGTGTGGTGGTGGTGGTGGACTATGTGGTGGTGGTGGACTGTGTGGTGGTGGTGTCTGTGTGGTGGTGGTGGTGGACTATGTGGTGGTGGTGGTGAACTATGTGGTGGTGGTGGACTATGTGGTGGTGGTGGACTGTGTGGTGGTGGTGGACTATGTGGTGGTGGTGGACTATGTGGTGGTGGTGGTGGACTATGTGGTGGTGGTGTCTGTGTGGTGGTGGTGTCTGTGTGGTGGTGGTGGTGGACTATGTGGTGGTGGACTATGTGGTGGTGGTGTCTGTGTGGTGGTGGTGGTGGACTATGTGGTGGTGGTGGTGGACTATGTGGTGGTGGTGGACTATGTGGTGGTGGTGGTGGACTATGTGGTGGTGGTCTCTGTGTGGTGGTGGTGGTGGTGGACTATGTGGTGGTGGTGGTGGACTATGTGGTGGTGGTGGTGGACTATGTGGTGGTGGTGGTGGACTATGTGGTGGTGGTCTCTGTGTGGTGGTGGTGGTGGTGGTGGACTATGTGGTGGTGGACTATGTGGTGGTGGTGTCTGTGTGGTGGTGGTGGTGGACTATGTGGTGGTGGTGGTGGACTATGTGGTGGTGGTGGACTATGTGGTGGTGGTGGACTATGTGGTGGTGGTCTCTGTGTGGTGGTGGTGGTGGTGGACTATGTGGTGGTGGTGGACTATGTGGTGGTGGTGGTGGACTATGTGGTGGTGGTGGTGGACTATGTGGTGGTGGTCTCTGTGTGGTGGTGGTGGTGGTGGACTATGTGGTGGTGGACTATGTGGTGGTGGTGTCTGTGTGGTGGTGGTGGTGGACTATGTGGTGGTGGTGGTGGACTATGTGGTGGTGGTGGACTATGTGGTGGTGGTGGTGGACTATGTGGTGGTGGTCTCTGTGTGGTGGTGGTGGTGGTGGACTATGTGGTGGTGGTGGACTATGTGGTGGTGGTGGTGGACTATGTGGTGGTGGTGGTGGACTATGTGGTGGTGGTCTCTGTGTGGTGGTGGTGGTGGTGGACTATGTGGTGGTGGTGATTGACTCTAGCAGCTGCTCGTCCACCGAGTTCTCCGATTGGACGCTGAGCCCCGGCCACCACCTGGAGCCCCCGAGGTGGACAACTCCGTGCCGGGGTGGACAACACCACCAGCAGCACCGGGCGACTCACCGGCACGCTGCCGCTCGCCCCGCGCGTCCACCCCTCGACAGTCCACCACGTGGCGCTCCACCCTCTCACGGTCGACCCCACGGCGGCCGGCCGTCTGGTGGTCGACCATTGGATAGTCGACCATCTGGTGGTCGACCCCGCGGTAGTCCACCGCCCAGCGTGAGTCGTCCGGGGGAGGGTGGGCGACTTCACAATGGAGGGGTCGGGAGGACGCGCCGACACAGGAGGAGGAGGGGAGGGAGGGTGGACAATGGTGGAGGTGGTGGTGGCAGCAAACGCAAGGAGAGGAGACCCAGGGTGAGAGAGATGGAGACGCTCACCCACTCAACCACTCACTCGCCCACTCACTCACTCAACCACTCACTCGCCCACTCACTCACTCAACCACTCACTCGCCCACTCACTCACTCAACCACTCACTCAACCACTCACTCACTCAACCACTCACTCGCCCACTCACTCACTCAACCACTCACTCGCCCACTCACTCACTCAACCACTCACTCAACCACTCACTCACTCAACCACTCACTCGCCCACTCACTCACTCAACCACTCACTCGCCCACTCACTCACTCAACCACTCACTCGCCCACTCACTCACTCAACCACTCACTCAACCACTCACTCACTCAACCACTCACTCAACCACTCACTCACTCAACCACTCACTCGCCCACTCACTCACTCAACCACTCACTCAACCACTCACTCACTCAACCACTCACTCGCCCACTCACTCACTCAACCACTCACTCGCCCACTCACTCACTCAACCACTCACTCTCCCACTCACTCACTCAACCACTCACTCAACCACTCACTCACTCAACCACTCACTCACTCAACCACTCACTCACTCAACCACTCACTCACTCACCCACTCACTCACTCACTCACTCAACCACTCACTCACTCACCCACTCACTCACTCAACCACTCACTCAACCACTCACTCACTCAACCACTCACTCACTCACCCACTCACTCACTCACTCACCACTCACTCACTCAACCACACACTCACTCACTCAACCACACATTCACTTACCCACACACTCACCCACTCACTCAACCACACACTCACTCACTCTCTTAACCACTCACTCGCTCACTCAACCACTCACTCAACCACTCACTCACTCAACCACTCACCCACCCACTCACTCACCCACTCACTCACCCACCCACACACTCACCCACTCACTCACCCACTCACTCACCCTGTTTGGTGACTCACCCACTCACACACTCACCCACTCACTCACCCACTCACTCACCCACTCACTCACCCACACACTCACCCACTCACTCAACCACTCACCCACCCACTCACTCACCCACACACTCACCAACTCACTCACTCACCCACACACTCACCCACTCACTCACCCACTCACTCACCCTGTTTGGTGACTCACCCACTCACTCACCCACTCACTCACCCACTCACTCACCCACACACTCACCCACTCACTCAACCACTCACCCACCCACTCACTCACCCACTCACTCACCCACTCACTCACCCACCCACACACTCACCCACTCACTCACCCACTCACTCACCCACTCACTCACCCACCCACACACTCACCCACTCACTCAACCACTCACCCACCCACTCACTCACCCACACACTCACCCACTCACTCACCCACTCACTCACCCACCCACTCACTCACCCACACACTCACCCACTCACTCAACCACTCACCCACCCACTCACTCACCCACACACTCACCCACTCACTCAACCACTCACCCACCCACACTCACCCACACACTCACCCACTCACTCAACCACTCACCCACCCACTCACTCACTCACCCACACACTTACCCACTCACTCACCCACTCACTCACCCACCCACTCACTCACCCACACACTCACCCACTCACTCACCCACTCACTCACCCACCCACTCACTCACCCACACACTCACCCACTCACTCAACCACTCACCCACCCACTCACTCACCCACACACTCACCCACTCACTCAACCACTCACCCACCCACTCACTCACCCACACACTCACCCACTCAACCACTCACCCACCCACTCACTCACTCACCCACACACTCACCCACTCACTCACCCACTCACTCACCCACCCACTCACTCACCCACACACTCACCCACTCACTCAACCACTCACCCACCCACACACTCACCCACACACTCACCCACTCACTCAACCACTCACCCACCCACTCACTCACCCACACACACACTCACCCACTCACTCAACCACTCACCCACCCACTCACTCACCCACACACTCACCCACTCACTCACCCACTCACTCACCCACCCACTCACTCACCCACACACTCACCCACTCACTCAACCACTCACCCACCCACTCACTCACCCACACACTCACCCACTCACTCAACCACTCACCCACCCACTCACTCACCCACACACTCACCCACTCACTCACCCACTCACTCACCCACCCACTCACTCACCCACCCACTCACCCACTCACTCACCCACTCACTCACCCACCCACTCACTCACCCACACACTCACCCACTCACTCACCCACTCACTCACCCACCCAACCCACTCACTCACCCACACACTCACCCACTCACTCACCCACTCACTCACCCTGTTTGGTGACTCACCCACTCACTCACCCACTCACTCACCCACTCACTCACTCACCCACACACTCACCCACCCACTCACTCACTCACCCACACACTTACCCACTCACTCACCCACTCACTCACCCACTCACTCACCCACTCACTCACCCACCCACACACTCACCCACTCACTCACCCACTCACTCACCCACTCACTCACCCACCCACACACTCACCCACTCACTCAACCACTCACCCACCCACTCACTCACCCACACACTCACCCACTCACTCAACCACTCACCCACCCACACACTCACCCACACACTCACCCACTCACTCAACCACTCACCCACCCACTCACTCACCACCCACTCACTCACCCACTCACTCAACCACTCACCCACCCACACACTCACCCACACACTCACCCACTCACTCAACCACTCACCCACCCACTCACTCACTCACCCACACACTCACCCACTCACTCACCCACTCACTCACCCACCCACTCACTCACCCACACACTCACCCACTCACTCACCCACTCACTCACCCACCCACTCACTCACCCACACACTCACCCACTCACTCACCCACTCACTCATCCACACACTCACCCACTCACTCACCCACTCACTCACCCACTCACTCACCCACACACTCACCCACTCACCACTCACCCACCCACCACCACTCACTCACCCACACACTCACCCACTCACCACTCACTCACTCACCCACCCACTCACTCACCCACACACTCACCCACTCAACCACTCACCCACCCACTCACTCACTCACTCACCCACACACTCACCCACTCACCCACTCACTCACCCACTCACTCACCCACCCACTCACTCACCCACACACTCACCCACTCACTCAACCACTCACCCACCCACACACTCACCCACACACTCACCCACTCACTCAACCACTCACCCACCCACTCACTCACCCACACACACACTCACCCACTCACTCAACCACTCACCCACCCACTCACTCACCCACACACTCACCCACTCACTCACCCACTCACTCACCCACCCACTCACTCACCCACACACTCACCCACTCACTCAACCACTCACCCACCCACTCACTCACCCACACACTCACCCACTCACTCAACCACTCACCCACCCACACTCACCCACACACTCACCCACTCACTCAACCACTCACCCACCCACTCACTCACTCACCCACACACTCACCCACTCACTCACCCACTCACTCACCCACCCACTCACTCACCCACACACTCACCCACTCACTCACCCACTCACTCACCCACCCACTCACTCACCCACACACTCACCCACTCACTCAACCACTCACCCACCCACTCACTCACCCACACACTCACCCACTCACTCAACCACTCACCCACCCACTCACTCACCCACACACTCACCCACTCAACCACTCACCCACCCACTCACTCACTCACCCACACACTCACCCACTCACTCACCCACTCACTCACCCACCCACTCAGTCACCCACACACTCACCCACTCACCCACCCACACACTCACCCACACACTCACCCACTCACTCAACCACTCACCCACCCACTCACTCACCCACACACACACTCACCCACTCACTCAACCACTCACCCACCCACTCACTCACCCACACACTCACCCACTCACTCACCCACTCACTCACCCACCCACTCACTCACCCACACACTCACCCACTCACTCAACCACTCACCCACCCACTCACTCACCCACACACTCACCCACTCACTCAACCACTCACCCACCCACTCACTCACTCACCCACACACTCAGCCACTCACTCACCCACTCACTCACCCACCCACTCACTCACCCACCCACTCACCCACTCACTCACCCACTCACTCACCCACCCACTCACTCACCCACACACTCACCCACTCACTCACCCACTCACCCACACACTCACCCACCCACTCACTCACCCACCCACTCACTCACTCACCCACACACTCACCCACCCACCCACTCACCCACCCACTCACCCACTCACCCACACACTCACCCACTCACTCAACCACTCACCCACCCACTCACTCACCCACACACTCACCCACTCACTCAACCACTCACCCACCCACTCACTCACTCACCCACACACTCACCCACTCACTCACCCACTCACTCACTCACCCACACACTCACCCACTCACTCACCCACTCACTCACTCACCCACACACTCACCCACTCACTCACCCACTCACTCACCCACCCACTCACTCACCCACTCACTCACCCACCCACTCACTCACCCACACACTCACCCACACACTCACCCACTCACTCACCCACTCACTCACCCACCCACTCACTCACCCACTCACTCACCCACCCACTCACTCACCCACTCACTCACCCACTCACTCACTCCCACCCACTCACTCACCCACTCACTCACCCACCCACTCACTCACCCACTCACTCACCCACCCACTCACTCACCCACACACTCACCCACTCACTCAACCACTCACCCACCCACTCACTCACTCACCCACACACTCAGCCACTCACTCACCCACTCACTCACCCACCCACTCACTCACCCACCCACTCACCCACTCACTCACCCACTCACTCACCCACCCACTCACTCACCCACACACTCACCCACTCACTCACCCACTCACCCACACACTCACCCACCCACTCACTCACCCACCCACTCACTCACTCACCCACACACTCACCCACCCACCCACTCACCCACCCACTCACCCACTCACCCACACACTCACCCACTCACTCAACCACTCACCCACCCACTCACTCACCCACACACTCACCCACTCACTCAACCACTCACCCACCCACTCACTCACTCACCCCACACACTCACCCACTCACTCACCCACTCACTCACTCACCCACACACTCACCCACTCACTCACCCACTCACTCACTCACCCACACACTCACCCACTCACTCACCCACTCACTCACCCACCCACTCACTCACCCACTCACTCACCCACCCACTCACTCACCCACACACTCACCCACACACTCACCCACTCACTCACCCACTCACTCACTCACCCACCCACTCACTCACCCACTCACTCACCCACCCACTCACTCACCCACTCACTCACCCACTCACTCACCCACCCACTCACTCACCCACTCACTCACCCACCCACTCACTCACCCACACACTCACCCACTCACTCAACCACTCACTCACTCACTGGTGGTGGTGATGGTTGTTGTGGTGGTTGTGGTTGGTGGTGGTGGTGATGGTGGTTGTGGTGGTTGTGGTTGGTGGTGGTGGTGATGGTTGTTGTGGTGGTTGTGGTTGGTGGTGGTGGTGATGGTGGTTGTGGTGGTTGTGGTTGGTGGTGGTGGTGATGGTGGTTGTGGTGGTTGTGGTTGGTGGTGGTGGTGATGGTGGTTGTGGTGGTTGTGGTTGGTGGTGGTGGTGATGGTTGTTGTGGTGGTTGTGGTTGGTGGTGGTGGTGGTGGTGGTGATGGTGGTTGTGGTTGGTGGTGGTGGTGATGGTGGTTGTGGTTGGTGGTGGTGGTGGTGGTGGTGATGGTGGTTGTGGTTAGTGGTGGTGGTGATGGTGCTTGTAATGATAGTGGTGGTTGTGGTTGTAGTGGTGATGATGGTGGTTGTGGTGGTTGTGGTGGTTGTGGTTGTTGTGGCTGCAGGGGGAGTCAGTGGTGGAGGTGGTGGAGGAGTGGCTGCCTCCACCCTGGGTGACGTCCACCATGCCCAGCCGCTCGCCCTTCATCCCACAGATGGGGGACGAGGTGAGTGAGTCATCCATCTCCCTGAATGAGTCGCCCTGTGGGTGGGTGAGTGGTTGAGTGAGTGAGTGAGTGGGTGGGTGAGTGGGTGAGTGAGTGGGTGAGTGGGTGGGTGAGTGGGTGAGTGGGTGGGTGAGTGGGTGAGTGGGTGAGTGGGTGAGTGGGGTGGGTGAGTGAGTGAGTGAGTGGGTGAGTGGGTGAGTGAGTGGGTGGGTGGTTGGGTGAGTGGGTGAGTGAGTGGGTGGGTGAGTGAGTGAGTGGGTGGGTGGGGTGAGTGAGTGAGTGAGTGAGTGGGTGAGTGAGTGGGTGAGTGGGTGGGTGAGTGAGTGGGTGAGTGGGTGGGTGAGTGGGTGAGTGGGTGGGTGAGTGAGTGAGTGAGTGGGTGGGTGAGTGGGTGAGTGGGTGAGTGAGTGAGTGGGGTGGGTGAGTGGGTGAGTGGGTGAGTGAGTGAGTGGGTGAGTGGTTGGGTGAGTGGGTGAGTGGTTGGGTGAGTGGGTGAGTGGGTGGGTGAGTGAGTGAGTGAGTGGGTGGGTGGGTGGGTGGGTGAGTGGGTGGGTGAGTGGGTGAGTGGGTGGTGAGTGAGTGAGTGAGTGGGTGGGTGGGTGAGTGGGTGAGTGAGTGGGTGAGTGGGTGGGTGAGTGAGTGAGTGGGTGGGTGAGTGGGTGAGTGGGTGGGTGAGTGGGTGGGTGAGTGGGTGAGTGAGTGGGTGAGTGGGTGGGTGAGTGAGTGAGTGGGGTGGGTGAGTGGGTGAGTGGGTGAGTGAGTGAGTGGGTGGGTGAGTGGGTGAGTGGGGTGAGTGAGTGAGTGGGTGAGTGAGTGAGTGGGTGAGTGGGTGAGTGAGTGAGTGGGTGAGTGGTTGGGTGAGTTAGTGAGTGGGTGAGTGGGTGAGTGAGTGGGTGGGGTGAGTGGTGAGTGAGTGGGTGAGTGGGTGGGGTGAGTGAGTGAGTGAGTGGGTGAGTGGGTGGGTGAGTGAGTGAGTGAGTGGGTGGGTGGGTGGGTGAGTGGGTGAGTGAGTGGGTGAGTGGGGTGGGTGAGTGGGTGAGTGGGTGGGTGAGTGGGTGGTGAGTGGGTGAGTGGGTGGGTGAGTGAGTGAGTGAGTGGGTGGGTGAGTGGTTGGGTGAGTGAGTGGGTGAGTGGGTGAGTGAGTGAGTGGGTGAGTGGTTGGGTGAGTGAGTGAGTGGGTGAGTGGGTGAGTGGGTGAGTGAGTGAGTGGGTGAGTGGTTG
>NW_027620659.1:35000-55000 GCF_964198595.1 Lampetra fluviatilis | reverse complement strand
TGTAAGTAGTAGTGTAGTAGTAGTAGTGTAGTAGTAGTAGTGTAGTAGTAGTAGTGTAGTAGTAGTGTAGTAGTAGTAGGTAGTAGTAGTAGTAGTGTAGTAGTAGTAGTAGTGTAGTAGTAGTGTAGTAGTAGTGTAGTAGTAGTAGTGTAGTAGTAGTAGTAGTGTAGTAGTAGTAGTGTAGTAGTAGTAGTGTAGTAGTAGTGTAGTAGTAGTAGTGTAGTAGTAGTAGTGTAGTAGTAGTAGTGTAGTAGTAGTGTAGTAGTAGTAGTAGTGTAGTAGTAGTAGTAGTAGTAGTAGTAGTGTAGTAGTAGTAGTGTAGTAGTAGTGTAGTAGTAGTAGTAGTGTAGTAGTAGTAGTGTAGTAGTAGTAGTAGTAGTAGTAGTAGTAGTGTAGTAGTAGTAGTAGTAGTAGTAGTAGTGTAGTAGTAGTGTAGTAGTAGTGTAGTAGTAGTAGTGTAGTAGTAGTAGTGTCAGTAGTAGTGTAGTAGTAGTAGTGTAGTAGTAGTAGTGTAGTAGTAGTAGTGTCAGTAGTAGTGTAGTAGTAGTAGTGTAGTAGTAGTGTAGTAGTAGTAGTATGTAGTAGTAGTGTAGTAGTAGTGTAGTAGTAGAGTAGTAGTAGTAGTAGTAGTAGTGTAGTAGTAGTAGTGTAGTAGTAGTGTAGTAGTAGTAGTGTAGTAGTAGTAGTAGTAGTAGTAGTAGTGTAGTAGTAGTGTAGTAGTAGTAGTGTAGTAGTAGTAGTGTAGTAGTAGTAGTGTAGTAGTGTAGTAGTAGTAGTGTAGTAGTAGTAGTGTAGTAGTAGTAGTGTAGTAGTAGTGTAGTAGTAGTAGTGTAGTAGTAGTAGTGTAGTAGTAGTAGTGTAGTAGTAGTAGTGTAGTAGTAGTGTAGTAGTAGTAGTAGTAGTAGTAGTAGTGTAGTAGTAGTAGTGTAGTAGTAGTAGTAGTAGTAGTAGTAGTAGTGTAGTAGTAGTGTAGTAGTGTAGTAGTAGTGTAGTAGTAGTAGTGTAGTAGTAGTGTAGTAGTAGTAGTGTAGTAGTAGTGTAGTAGTAGTGTAGTAGTAGTAGTGTAGTAGTAGTAGTGTAGTAGTAGTAGTGTAGTAGTAGTAGTGTAGTAGTAGTAGTGTAGTAGTAGTGTAGTAGTAGTAGTAGTGTAGTAGTAGTAGTGTAGTAGTAGTAGTAGTAGTAGTGTAGTAGTAGTGTAGTAGTAGTAGTAGTGTAGTAGTAGTAGTAGTAGTAGTAGTAGTAGTAGTAGTAGTAGTAGTAGTGTAGTAGTAGTAGTAGTGTAGTAGTAGTGTAGTAGTAGTAGTGTAGTAGTAGTAGTGTAGTAGTAGTAGTGTAGTAGTAGTAGTAGTAGTAGTAGTAGTGTAGTAGTAGTAGTGTAGTAGTAGTAGTGTAGTAGTAGTAGTGTAGTAGTAGTAGTCGTAGTAGTAGTGTAGTAGTAGTAGTAGTGTAGTAGTAGTAGTAGTAGTAGTAGTAGTAGTGTAGTAGTAGTAGTAGTAGTAGTAGTAGTAGTAGTAGTAGTAGTAGTAGTGTAGTAGTAGTAGTGTGTAGTAGTAGTAGTAGTAGTAGTAGTAGTAGTAGTGTAGTAGTAGTAGTAGTAGTAGATAGTAGTGTAGTAGTAGTAGTAGTGTAGTAGTAGTAGTGTAGTAGTAGTAGTGTAGTAGTAGTAGTGTAGTAGTAGTAGTGTAGTAGTAGTGTAGTAGTAGTAGTAGTAGTAGTAGTAGTAGTGTAGTAGTAGTAGTGTAGTAGTAGAGTGTAGTAGTAGTGTAGTAGTAGTAGTAGTAGTAGTAGTAGTAGTAGTAGTAGTAGTAGTGTAAGTAGTAGTAGTAGTAGTAGTAGTGTAGTAGTGTAGTAGTGTAGTAGTAGTAGTGTAGTAGTAGTAGTGTAGTAGTAGTAGTAGTGTAGTAGTAGTAGTAGTGTAGTAGTAGTAGTAGTGTAGTAGTAGTAGTGTAGTAGTAGTAGTGTAGTAGTGTAGTAGTGTAGTAGTAGTAGTAGTAGTAGTAGTAGTGTAGTAGTAGTAGTGTAGTAGTAGTAGTAGTGTAGTAGTAGTAGTAGTAGTAGTAGTGTAGTAGTAGTAGTGTAGTAGTAGTAGTAGTAGTAGTAGTAGTAGTAGTAGTGTAGTAGTAGTAGTAGTGTAGTAGTAGTAGTAGTAGTAGTAGTGTAGTAGTAGTAGTGTAGTAGTAGTGTAGTAGTAGTGTAGTAGTGTAGTAGTAGTAGTGTAGTAGTAGTAGTGTAGTAGTAGTAGTGTAGTAGTAGTGTAGTAGTAGTGTAGTAGTAGTAGTAGTAGTAGTAGTAGTAGTAGTAGTAGTAGTAGTGTAGTAGTAGTGTAGTGTAGTAGTAGTGTAGTAGTAGTGTAGTAGTGTAGTAGTAGTAGTAGTAGTAGTAGTAGTGTAGTAGTAGTAGTAGTAGTAGTGTAGTAGTGTAGTAGTAGTAGTGTAGTAGTAGTAGTGTAGTAGTAGTAGTAGTAGTAGTAGTAGTGTAGTAGTAGTAGTAGTGTAGTAGTAGTGTAGTAGTAGTAGTGTAGTAGTAGTAGTAGTGTAGTAGTAGTAGTGTAGTAGTAGTAGTGTAGTAGTAGTGTAGTAGTAGTAGTAGTAGTGTAGTAGTAGTAGTAGTAGTAGTAGTAGTGTAGGTAGTAGTAGTAGTGTAGTAGTAGTAGTAGTGTAGTAGTAGTGTAGTAGTAGTAGTAGTGTAGTAGTAGTGTAGTAGTAGTAGTAGTGTAGTAGTAGTAGTAGTAGTAGTAGTAGTGTAGTAGTAGTAGTAGTAGTAGTAGTAGTAGTAGTAGTTAGTAGTAGTGTAGTAGTAGTAGTAAGTAGTGTAGTAGTAGGTAGTGTAGTAGTAGTAGTGTAGTAGTAGTGTAGTAGTAGTAGTGTAGTAGTAGTAGTGTAGTAGTAGTAGTAGTGTAGTAGTAGTAGTAGTGTAGTAGTAGTGTAGTAGTAGTAGTAGTGTAGTAGTAGTAGTGTAGTAGTAGTAGTAGTGTAGTAGTAGTAGTGTAGTAGTAGTAGTGTAGTAGTAGTAGTAGTGTAGTAGTAGTAGTAGTGTAGTAGTAGTAGTGTAGTAGTAGTGTAGTGTAGTAGTAGTGTAGTAGTAGTAGTGTAGTAGTAGTAGTAGTGTAGTAGTAGTAGTAGTAGTTAGTAGTGTAGTAGTAGTAGTAGTGTAGTAGTAGTGTAGTAGTAGTAGTAGTGTAGTAGTAGTAGTGTAGTAGTAGTAGTGTAGTAGTAGTAGTGTTGTAGTAGTGTAGTAGTAGTAGTGTAGTAGTAGTAGTAGTGTAGTAGTAGTAGTGTTAGTAGTAGTAGTGTAGTAGTAGTAGTAGTGTAGTAGTAGTGTAGTAGTAGTAGTAGTAGTAGTAGTAGTGTAGTAGTAGTAGTAGTAGTAGTAGTAGTAGTAGTAGTTAGTAGTAGTGTAGTAGTAGTAGTAGTAGTAGTAGTAGTAGTGTAGTAGTAGTAGTAGTAGTAGTAGTGTAGTAGTGTAGTAGTAGTAGTAGTAGTAGTAGTAGTAGTGTAGTAGTAGTGTAGTAGTAGTAGTGTAGTAGTAGTAGTAGTGTAGTAGTAGTGTAGTAGTAGTAGTAGTAGTAGTAGTAGTAGTGTAGTAGTAGTAGTGTAGTAGTAGTAGTGTAGTAGTAGTAGTGTAGAGTAGTAGGTGTAGTAGTATGTAGTAGTAGTAGTAGTAGTAGTAGTAGTAGTGTAGTAGTAGTGTAGTAGTAGTGTAGTAGTGTAGTAGTAGTAGTGTAGTAGTAGTAGTGTAGTAGTAGTAGTAGTGTAGTAGTAGTAGTAGTGTAGTAGTAGTGTAGTAGTAGTAGTAGTGTAGTAGTAGTAGTGTAGTAGTAGTAGTGTAGTAGTAGTAGTAGTAGTAGTAGTAGTAGTAGTATGTAGTAGTGGTAGTAGTAGTAGTGTAGTAGTAGTAGTGGTAGTAGTAGTGTAGTAGTAGTAGTGTAGTAGTAGTAGTAGTGTAGTAGTAGTAGTTGTAGTAGTGTAGTAGTAGTAGTGTAGTAGTAGTAGTGTAGTAGTGTAGTAGTAGTAGTGTAGTAGTAGTAGTGTAGTAGTAGTGTAGTGTAGTAGTAGTGTAGGTAGTAGTAGTGTAGTAGTAGTAGTGTAGTAGTAGTAGTAGTGTAGTAGTGTAGTAGTGTAGTAGTAGTGTAGTAGTAGTAGTAGTAGTAGTGTAGTAGTAGTAGTGTAGTAGTAGTAGTGTAGTAGTAGTAGTAGTAGTAGTAGTGTAGTAGTAGGTAGTAGTGTAGTAGTAGTAGTAGTGTAGTAGTAGTAGTGTAGTAGTAGTAGTGTAGTAGTAGTAGTAGTGTAGTAGTAGTAGTTAGTGTAGTAGTGTAGTAGTAGTAGTAGTAGTGTAGTAGTAGTAGGTGTAGTGTAGTAGTGTAGTAGTAGTAGTAGTAGTGTAGTAGTAGTAGTAGTAGTAGTGTAGTAGTAGTAGTGTAGTAGTAGTGTAGTAGTAGTGTAGTAGTAGTAGTAGTGTAGTAGTAGTGTAGTTAGTAGTAGTGTAGTAGTAGTGTAGTAGTAGTGTAGTAGTAGTAGTAGTGTAGTAGTAGTAGTGTAGTAGTAGTAGTAGTGTAGTGTAGTAGTAGTGTAGTAGTAGTAGTAGTAGTGTAGTAGTAGTGTAGTAGTAGTAGTGTAGTAGTAGTAGTAGTGTAGTAGTAGTATAGTAGTAGTAGTAGTAGTAGTAGTAGTGTAGTAGTAGTAGTAGTGTAGTAGTAGTAGTGTAGTAGTAGTAGTAGTGTAGTAGTAGTAGTGTAGTAGTAGTGTAGTAGTGTAGTAGTAGTGTAGTAGTGTAGTAGTTGTGTAGTAGTAGTAGTGTAGTAGTAGTAGTGTAGTAGTAGTGTAGTAGTAGTGTAGTAGTAGTGTAGTAGTAGTAGTAGTAGTGTAGTAGTAGTGTAGTAGTAGTAGTGTAGTAGTTGTAGTGAGTAGTAGTGTAGTAGTAGTGTAGTAGTAGTAGTAGTGTAGTAGTGTAGTAGTAGTGTAGTAGTAGTGTAGTAGTAGTAGTGTAGGTAGTAGTAGTGTAGTAGTAGTAGTGTAGTAGTAGTAGTAGTGTAGTAGTAGTAGTAGTGTAGTAGTAGGTAGTAGTGTAGTAGTAGTAGTGTAGTAGTAGTGTAGTAGTAGTGTAGTAGTAGTAGTAGTAGTGTAGTAGTAGTAGTAGTGTAGTAGTAGTGTAGTAGTAGTAGTAGTGTAGTAGTAGTAGTGTAGTAGTAGTAGTGTAGTAGTGTAGTAGTAGTAGTGTAGTAGTAGTGTAGTAGTAGTAGTGTAGTAGTAGTGTAGTAGTGTAGTAGTAGTGTAGTAGTAGTGTAGTAGTAGTGTAGTAGTAGTAGTGTAGTAGTAGTAGTAGTGTAGTAGTAGTAGTAGTGTAGTAGTAGTGTAGTAGTAGTAGTGTAGTAGTAGTAGTGTAGTAGTAGTAAGTAGTAGTAGTAGTGTAGTAGTAGTGTAGTAGTAGTAGTGTAGTAGTAGTAGTGTAAGTAGTAGTAGTAGTGTAGTAGTAGTGTAGTAGTAGTGTAGTAGTAGTAGTGTAGTAGTAGTGTAGTAGTGTAGTGTAGTAGTAGTGTAGTAGTAGTGTAGTAGTAGTGTAGTAGTAGTGTAGTAGTAGTGTTGTAGTGTAGTGTAGTAGTAGTGTAGTAGTAGTAGTGTAGTAGTAGTAGTAGTGTTAGTAGTAGTAGTGTAGTAGTAGTAGTAGTGTAGTAGTAGTGTAGTAGTAGTAGTAGTGTAGTAGTAGTAGTGTAGTAGTAGTAGTGTAGTAGTAGTAGTGTAGTAGTAGTAGTAGTGTACTAGTAGTAGTGTAGTAGTAGTAGTGTTAGTAGTAGTAGTAGTGTAGTATTAGTAGTGTAGTAGTAGTAGTGTAGTAGTAGTAGTGTAGTAGTAGTAGTGTAGTAGTAGTAGTGTAGTAGTAGTAGTAGTGTAGTAGTAGTAGTGTAGTAGTAGTAGTAGTAGTGTAGTAGTAGTAGTGTAGTAGTAGTAGTGTAGTAGTAGTAGTAGTGTAGTAGTAGTAGTGTAGTAGTAGTGTAGTAGTAGTAGTGTAGTAGTAGTAGTGTAGTAGTAGTGTAGTAGTAGTAGTGTAGTGTAGTAGGTGTAGTAGTAGTAGTGTAGTAGTAGTGTAGTAGTAGTAGTGTAGTAGTAGTAGTAGTGTAGTA
Source organism: Lampetra fluviatilis (assembly GCF_964198595.1). Lineage (NCBI taxonomy): Eukaryota > Metazoa > Chordata > Hyperoartia > Petromyzontiformes > Petromyzontidae > Lampetra > Lampetra fluviatilis. The sequence continues at coordinate 48,882 of NW_027620659.1, read as the reverse complement.
GTAGTAGTGTAGTAGTAGTGTAGTAGTAGTAGTAGTGTAGTAGTAGTAGTGGTAGTAGTAGTGTAGTAGTAGTGTAGTAGTAGTGTAGTAGTAGTAGTAGTGTAGTAGTAGTAGTAGTTGTAGTAGTAGTGTAGTAGTAGTAGTAGTGTAGTAGTAGTAGTAGTGTAGTAGTAGTTGTAGTAGTAGTAGTAGTGTAGTAGTAGTAGTAGTGTAGTAGTAGTAGTAGTGTAGTAGTAGTGTAGTAGTAGTAGTAGTGTAGTAGTAGTAGTAGTGTAGTAGTAGTAGTAGTGTAGTAGTAGTAGTGTAGTAGTAGTGTAGTAGTAGTAGTGTAGTAGTAGTGTGTAGTAGTAGTAGTGTAGTAGTAGTAGTGTAGTAGTAGTAGTAGTGTAGTAGTAGTGTAGTAGTAGTAGTAGTGTAGTAGTAGTAGTGTAGTAGTAGTAGTGTAGTAGTAGTAGTAGTGTAGTAGTAGTAGTAGTGTAGTAGTAGTAGTGTAGTAGTAGTGTAGTAGTAGTAGTGTAGTAGTAGTGTAGTAGTAGTAGTAGTGTAGTAGTAGTAGTGTAGTAGTAGTGTAGTAGTAGTGTAGTAGTAGTAGTAGTGTAGTAGTAGTGTAGTAGTGTAGTAGTAGTAGTAGTGTAGTAGTAGTGTAGTAGTAGTAGTAGTGTAGTAGTAGTAGTGTAGTAGTAGTTGTAGCAGTAGTGTAGTAGTAGTAGTGTGTAGTAGTAGTAGTGTAGTAGTAGTGTAGTAGTAGTAGTGTAGTAGTGTGTAGTAGTAGTAGTGTAGCAGTAGTAGTAGTAGTGTAGTAGTGTAGTAGTAGTAGTGTAGTAGTAGTGTAGTAGTAGTAGTGTAGTAGTAGTGTAGTAGTGTAGTAGTAGTGTAGTAGTAGTAGTGTAGTAGTAGTGTAGTAGTAGTAGTAGTAGTGTAGTAGTGTAGTAGTAGTGTAGTAGTAGTAGTAGTGTAGTAGTAGTGTAGTAGTAGTAGTGTAGTAGTAGTAGTGTAGTAGTAGTATAGTAGTAGTAGTAGTGTAGTAGTAAGTAGTAGTAGTAGTGTAGTAGTAGTAGTAGTAGGTAGTAGTAGTAGTAGTAGTGTAGTAGTAGTGTAGTAGTAGTAGTGTAGTAGTAGTGTAGTAGTGTAGTAGTAGTGTAGTAGTAGTAGTGTAGTAGTAAGTGTAGTAGTAGTAGTAGTAGTAGTAGTAGTAGTAGTAGTAGTAGTGTAGTAGTAGTAGTGTAGTAGTAGTTGTAGTAGTAGTAGTGTAGTAGTAGTAGTAGTAGTAGTAGTAGTGTAGTAGTAGTAGTAGTGTAGTAGTAGTAGTGTAGTAGTAGTAGTGTAGTAGTAGTAGTAGTAGTAGTAGTAGTAGTAGTGTCAGTAGTAGTAGTAGTGTAAGTAGTAGTAGTGTAGTAGTAGTAGTGTAGTAGTAGTGTAGTAGTAGTAGTAGTGTAGTAGTAGTAGTAGTGTAGTAGTAGTAGTAGTGTAGTAGTAGTAGTGTAGTAGTAGTAGTGTAGTAGTAGTGGTGTAGTAGTAGTGTAGTAGTAGTGTAGTAGTAGTAGTAGTGTAGTAGTAGTAGTGTAGTAGTAGTAGTAGTGTAGTAGTAGTAGTAGTGTAGTAGTAGTAGTAGTGTAGTAGTAGTAGTGTAGTAGTAGTAGTGTAGTAGTAGTGTAGTAGTAGGTAGTAGTAGTAGTAGTGTAGTAGTAGTGTAGTAGTGTAGTAGTAGTAGTAGTGTAGTAGTAGTAGTGTAGTAGTAGTAGTAGTAGTGTAGTAGTAGTAGTGTAGTAGTAGTGTAGTAGTAGTAGTGTAGTAAGTAGTGTAGTAGTAGTAGTGTAGTAGTAGTAGTAGTAGAGTAGTAGTAGTAGTGTAGTAGTAGTGTAGTAGTAGTAGTGTAGTAGTAGTGTAGTAGTAGTAGTGTAGTAGTAGTAGTAGTGTAGTAGTAGTAGTAGTGTAGTAGTAGTAGTGTAGTAGTAGTAGTGTAGTAGTAGTGTAGTAGTGTAGTAGAGTAGTGTAGTAGTAGTGTAGTAGTAGTGTAGTAGTAGTAGTGTAGTAGTAGTGTAGTAGTAGTAGTGTAGTAGTAGTAGTGTAGTAGTAGTAGTAGTGTAGTAGTGTAGTAGTAGTAGTGTAGTAGTTGTAGTGTAGTAGTAGTAGTGTAGTAGTAGTAGTGTAGTAGTAGTAGTGTAGTAGTAGTAGGTAGTGTAGTAGTAGTAGTAGTGTAGTAGTAGTGTAGTAGTAGTAGTGTAGTAGTAGTAGTGTAGTAGTAGTAGTGTAGTAGTAGTAGTGTAGTAGTAGTAGTAAGTGTAGTAGTAGTAGTAGTAGTGTAGTAGTAGTGTAGTAGTAGTAGTAGTGTAGTAGTAGTAGTAGTGTAGTAGTAGTAGTGTAGTAGTAGTAGTAGTGTAGTAGTAGTAGTAGTGTAGTAGTAGTAGTGTAGTAGTAGTAGTGTAGTAGTAGTAGTAGTGGCAGTAGTAGTAGTGTAGTAGTAGTAGTGTAGTAGTAGTAGTGTAGTAGTAGTAGTGTAGTAGTAGTAGTGTAGTAGTAGTGTAGTAGTAGTGTAGTAGTAGTAGTGTAGTAGTAGTAGTGTAGTAGTAGTGTAGTAGTAGTAGTAGTGTAGTAGTAGTGTAGTAGTAGTAGTGTAGTAGTAGTGTAGTAGTAGTAGTGTAGTAGTAGTGTAGTAGTAGTAGTGTAGTAGTAGTAGTGTAGTAGTAGTAGTGTAGTAGTAGTAGTGTAGTAGTAGTAGTAGTGTAGTAGTAGTAGTGTAGTAGTAGTAGTGTAGTAGTGTAGTAGTAGTAGTAGTGTAGTAGTAGTAGTAGTAGTGTAGTAGTAGTAGTGTAGTAGTAGTGTAGTAGTAGTGTAGTAGTAGTAGTAGTGTAGTAGTAGTAGTGTAGTAGTAGTGTAGTAGTAGTAGTGTAGTAGTAGTAGTAGTGTAGTAGTAGTAGTGTAGTAGTAGTAGTAGTGTAGTAGTAGTAGTGTAGTAGTAGTGTAGTAGTAGTGTAGTAGTAGTAGTAGTGTAGTAGTGTAGTAGTAGTAGTGTAGTAAGTAGTGTAGTAGTAGTAGTGTAGTAGTAGTAGTGTAGTAGTAGTAGTGTAGTAGTAGTAGTGTAGTAGTAGTGTAGTAGTAGTAGTGTAGTAGTAGTGTAAGTAGTAGTAGTGTAGTAGTAGTAGTAGTGTAGTAGTGTAGTAGTAGTAGTGTAGTAGTAGTGTAGTAGTAGTAGTGTAGTAGTGTAGTAGTAGTAGTGTAGTAGTAGTGTAGTAGTAGTAGTGTAGTAGTAGTAGTAGTGTAGTAGTAGTGTAGTAGTAGTGTAGTAGTAGTAGTAGTGTAGTAGTAGTAGTAGTGTAGTAGTAGTGTAGTAGTAGTAGTGTAGTAGTAGTAGTGTAGTAGTGTAGTAGTAGTGTAGTAGTAGTGTAGTAGTAGTAGTGTAGTAGTAGTGTAGTAGTAGTAGTGTAGTAGTAGTAGTGTAGTAGTAGTAGTAGTGTAGTAGTAGTAGTGTAGTAGTAGTGTAGTAGTAGTAGTGTAGTAGTAGTAGTGTAGTAGTAGTAGTAGTGTAGTAGTAGTAGTGTAGTAGTAGTAGTAGTGTAGTAGTAGTAGTGTAGTAGTAGTGTAGTAGTAGTAGTGTAGTAGTAGTAGTGTAGTAGTAGTAGTTAGTAGTAGTGTAGTAGTAGTAGTGTAGTAGTAGTAGTAGTGTAGTAGTAGTGTACGTAGTAGTGTAGTAGTGTAGTAGTAGTAGTAGTGTAGTAGTAGTGTAGTAGTAGTAGTGTAGTAGTGTAGTAGTAGTAGTGTAGTAGTAGTAGTGTAGTAGTAGTAGTGTAGTAGTAGTAGTGTAGTAGTAGTAGTAGTGTAGTAGTAGTAGTGTAGTAGTAGTAGTGTAGTAGTAGTAGTGTGTTAATAGTGAGTGAGTGAGTGGATGGGTGAGTGGGTGAGTGAGTGGGTGAGTGTGTGAGTGAGTGGATGAGTGGATGAGTGAGTGAGTGGGTGAGTGGGCGAGTGAGTGAGCGTGCGAGCGTGCGGTTGAGCGGTTGAGCGGGTGAGTGGGTGAGTGGGTGAGTGGGTGAGTGGGTGAGGCGAAGCGTGCGGTTGAGCGTTGGTTGGGTGAGTGGGTGAGTGGGTGAGTGGATGGGTGAGTGGGTGGGTGAGTGAGTGGGTGAGCGAGTGGGTGAACGAGTGGGTGAGTGAGTGGCTGGGTGAGTGAGTGGGTGGGTGAGCGAGCGAGTGAGCGAGCGAGCGTGCGGTTGAGCGGTTGAGTGGGTGAGTGGGTGGAGCGGGTGAGTGGGTGAGTGGGTGAGCGAGCGGGTGAGCGTGCGCTCACCTCTGGGCGCACGTTGTAGTTGCGGCTCCTGATGAGTGCAGACAGCAGTTTGACGACGGTGAGCGACGCGTCGCCCACTTGCGGTCAACTCGGAACAGCTCAGCCACAGCCTCGCAGCACTGACTCGCCACCTACTCACCACACACAACACCCCCAACTCACTCACCACCTACTCACCAACTCACTCACCTACTCACCCACTCACTCACCAACTCACCAACCTCACCTACTCGCTCACCAACTCGCTCACGCAACTCACTCACCTACTCGCTCACCTACTCACCAAACTCACTCACCAACTCAACTCACCTACTCACTCACCTACTCACCAACTCACTCACCAACTCACTCACCAACTCACTCACCTACTCACTCACCAACTCACTCACCTACTCGCTCACCTACTCGCTCACCAACTCGCTCACCAACTCACTCACCAACTCACTCACCAACTCACTCACCAACTCACTCACCTACTCACTCACCAACTCGCTCACCAACTCGCTCACCTACTCGCTCACCTACTCACTCACCTACTCACCAACTCACTCACCTACTCACTCACCCTACTCACCAACTCACTCACCAACTCACTCACCAACTCACTCACCTACTCACTCACCAACTCACTCACCTACTCGCTCACCTACTCGCTCACACCAACTCGCTCACCAACTCACTCACCAACTCACTCACCAACTCACTCACCAACTCACTCACCTACTCACTCACCTACTCACTCACCTACTCACTCACCAACTCACTCACCTACTCGCTCACCTACTCGCTCACCAACTCGCTCACCAACTCACTCACCAACTCACTCACCAACTCACTCACCTACTCACTCACCTACTCGCTCACCAACTCGCTCACCAACTCGCTCACCAACTCACTCACCAACTCACTCACCAACTCACTCACCAACTCACCAACTCACTCACCAACTCACCTACTCACTCACCTACTCACCCACTCACTCACCAACTCACCTACTCACCTACTCACTCACCAACTCACTCACCTACTCACCCACTCACTCACCAACTCACCTACTCACCAACTCACTCACCAACTCACCTACTCACCTACTCACTCACCAACTCACTCACCTACTCACTCACCTACTCACCTACTCACTCACCTACTCACTCACCTACTCACTCACTCACTCACCTACTCACTCACCTACTCACTCACCAACTCGCTCACCAACTCGCTCACCAACTCACTCACCAACTCACTCACCAACTCACTCACCAACTCACCAACTCACCTACTCACTCACCTACTCACTCACCTACTCACCCACTCACTCACCAACTCACCTACTCACCTACTCACTCACCAACTCACTCACCTACTCACCCACTCACTCACCAACTCACCTACTCACCTACTCACTCACCAACTCACCTACTCACTCACCTACTCACTCACCTACTCACCCACTCACTCACCAACTCACCTACTCACCTACTCACTCACCAACTCACTCACCTACTCGCTCACCAACTCACTCACCTACTCGCTCACCAACTCGCTCACCTACTCGCTCACCAACTCACTCACCAACTCACTCACCTACTCACTCACCTACTCACCCACTCACTCACCAACTCACCTACTCACCTACGCACTCACCAACTCACTCACCTACTCGCTCACCAACTCACTCACCTACTCGCTCACCAACTCACTCACCAACTCACTCACCTACTCGCTCACCAACTCGCTCACCTACTCGCTCACCAACTCACTCACCAACTCACTCACCAACTCACTCACCAACTCACTCACCAACTCACTCACCTACTCACCAACTCACTCACCAACTCGCTCACCAACTCGCTCACCAACTCGCTCACCTACTCGCTCACCAACTCACTCACCAACTCACTCACCTACTCACCAACTCACTCACCAACTCACTCACCAACTCACTCACCTACTCACTCACCTACTCACTCACCTACTCGCTCACCTACTCGCTCACCTACTCGCTCACCAACTCGCTCACCTACTCGCTCACCTACTCGCTCACCAACTCACTCACCTACTCACTCACCTACTCACTCACCTACTCACTCACCTACTCGCTCACCAACTCGCTCACCAACTCACTCACCTACTCACTCACCTACTCACTCACCTACTCGCTCACCAACTCACTCACCAACTCACTCACCTACTCACTCACCTACTCACTCACCAACTCGCTCACCAACTCACTCACCAACTCACTCACCTACTCACCAACTCACTCACTCACCTACTCACTCACCTACTCGCTCACCAACTCGCTCACCTACTCGCTCACCAACTCACTCACCTACTCACTCACCTACTCGCTCACCAACTCACTCACCTACTCACTCACCAACTCACTCACCTACTCACTCACCTACTCACTCACCAACTCGCTCACCAACTCACTCACCTACTCGCTCACCAACTCACTCACCAACTCACTCACCTACTCACTCACCTACTCACTCACCAACTCGCTCACCAACTCACTCACCAACTCACTCACCAACTCACTCACCAACTGACCTACTCACCTACTCACTCACCTACTCACTCACCTACTCACTCACCTACTCACTCACCAACTCGCTTACCAACTCACTCACCTACTCACTCACCTACTCACCTACTCGCTCACCAACTCGCTCACCTACTCGCTCACCAACTCGCTCACCTACTCGCTCACCAACTCACTCACCAACTCACTCACCAACTGACCTACTCACCTACTCACTCACCTACTCACTCACCTACTCGCTCACCTACTCGCTCACCAACTCACTCACCAACTCACTCACCAACTGACCTACTCACCTACTCACTCACCTACTCACTCACCTACTCACTCACCTACTCACTCACCTACTCGCTCATCTACTCGCTCACCAACTCACTCACCTACTCGCTCACCAACTCGCTCACCTACTCACTCACCAACTCACTCACCAACTCACTCACCTACTCGCTCACCAACTCGCTCACCTACTCACTCACCTACTCACTCACCTACTCACTCACCAACTCACTCACCTACTCGCTCACCAACTCACTCACCTACTCACTCACCTACTCGCTCACCAACTCACTCACCTACTCACTCACCTACTCACTCACCAACTCACTCACCTACTCGCTCACCAACTCACTCACCTACTCGCTCACCAACTCGCTCACCTACTCGCTCACCAACTCGCTCACCAACTCACTCACCTACTCACTCACCTACTCACTCACCTACTCACTCACCTACTCACCAACTCACTCACCTACTCACCAACTCACTCACCAACTCACCAACTCACCTACTCACTCACCTACTCGCTCACCAACTCACTCACCTACTCGCTCACCTACTCACTCACCAACTCACCAACTCACTCACCAACTCACTCACCAACTCACTCACCAACTCACTCACCAACTCACTCACCTACTCGCTCACCAACTCACTCACCAACTCACTCACCAACTCACTCACCAACTCACTCACCAACTCACTCACCTACTCGCTCACCTACTCACTCACCTACTCACTCACCTACTCACCTACTCACTCACCAACTCACTCACCTACTCACCAACTCACTCACCAACTCACTCACCAACTCACTCACCTACTCGCTCACCTACTCACTCACCTACTCACCTACTCACTCACCAACTCACTCACCTACTCACTCACCTACTCACTCACCTACTCACTCACCTACTCACCTACTCACTCACCAACTCACTCACCTACTCACCTACTCACCTACTCACTCACCAACTCGCTCACCTACTCACTCACCAACTCGCTCACCTACTCACTCACCAACTCACTCACCAACTCACCTACTCACCTACTCACTCACCAACTCGCTCACCTATTCACTCACCAACTCGCTCACCAACTCACTCACCTACTCACTCACCAACTCGCTCACCAACTCGCTCACCAACTCGCTCACCAACTCACTCACCAACTCACTCACCTACTCACTCACCTACTCACTCACCAACTCACTCACCAACTCACTCACCTACTCACCAACTCACTCACCTACTCACTCACCAACTCACTCACCTACTCACCAACTCACTCACCTACTCACTCACCTACTCACTCACCAACTCACTCACCAACTCACTCACCTACTCACCAACTCACTCACCAACTCGCTCACCTACTCGCTCACCAACTCACTCACCAACTCACTCACCTACTCACCAACTCACTCACCAACTCACTCACCAACTCACTCACCTACTCACTCACCTACTCACTCACCTACTCACTCACCTACTCGCTCACCTACTCGCTCACCAACTCACTCACCTACTCGCTCACCTACTCGCTCACCAACTCACTCACCTACTCACTCACCTACTCACTCACCTACTCACTCACCAACTCACTCACCTACTCGCTCACCAACTCGCTCACCAACTCACTCACCTACTCACTCACCTACTCACTCACCTACTCGCTCACCAACTCACTCACCAACTCACTCACCTACTCACTCACCTACTCACTCACCAACTCGCTCACCAACTCACTCACCAACTCACTCACCTACTCACCAACTCACTCACTCACCTACTCACTCACCTACTCGCTCACCAACTCGCTCACCTACTCGCTCACCAACTCACTCACCTACTCACTCACCTACTCGCTCACCAACTCACTCACCTACTCACTCACCAACTCACTCACCTACTCACTCACCTACTCACTCACCAACTCGCTCACCAACTCACTCACCTACTCGCTCACCAACTCACTCACCAACTCACTCACCTACTCACTCACCTACTCACTCACCAACTCGCTCACCAACTCACTCACCAACTCACTCACCAACTCACTCACCAACTGACCTACTCACCTACTCACTCACCTACTCACTCACCTACTCACTCACCTACTCACTCACCAACTCGCTTACCAACTCACTCACCTACTCACTCACCTACTCACCTACTCGCTCACCAACTCGCTCACCTACTCGCTCACCAACTCGCTCACCTACTCGCTCACCAACTCACTCACCAACTCACTCACCAACTGACCTACTCACCTACTCACTCACCTACTCACTCACCTACTCGCTCACCTACTCGCTCACCAACTCACTCACCAACTCACTCACCAACTGACCTACTCACCTACTCACTCACCTACTCACTCACCTACTCACTCACCTACTCACTCACCTACTCGCTCATCTACTCGCTCACCAACTCACTCACCTACTCGCTCACCAACTCGCTCACCTACTCACTCACCAACTCACTCACCAACTCACTCACCTACTCGCTCACCAACTCGCTCACCTACTCACTCACCTACTCACTCACCTACTCACTCACCAACTCACTCACCTACTCGCTCACCAACTCACTCACCTACTCACTCACCTACTCGCTCACCAACTCACTCACCTACTCACTCACCTACTCACTCACCAACTCACTCACCTACTCGCTCACCAACTCACTCACCTACTCGCTCACCAACTCGCTCACCTACTCGCTCACCAACTCGCTCACCAACTCACTCACCTACTCACTCACCTACTCACTCACCTACTCACTCACCTACTCACCAACTCACTCACCTACTCACCAACTCACTCACCAACTCACCAACTCACCTACTCACTCACCTACTCGCTCACCAACTCACTCACCTACTCGCTCACCTACTCACTCACCAACTCACCAACTCACTCACCAACTCACTCACCAACTCACTCACCAACTCACTCACCAACTCACTCACCTACTCGCTCACCAACTCACTCACCAACTCACTCACCAACTCACTCACCAACTCACTCACCAACTCACTCACCTACTCGCTCACCTACTCACTCACCTACTCACTCACCTACTCACCTACTCACTCACCAACTCACTCACCTACTCACCAACTCACTCACCAACTCACTCACCAACTCACTCACCTACTCGCTCACCTACTCACTCACCTACTCACCTACTCACTCACCAACTCACTCACCTACTCACTCACCTACTCACTCACCTACTCACTCACCTACTCACCTACTCACTCACCAACTCACTCACCTACTCACCTACTCACCTACTCACTCACCAACTCGCTCACCTACTCACTCACCAACTCGCTCACCTACTCACTCACCAACTCACTCACCAACTCACCTACTCACCTACTCACTCACCAACTCGCTCACCTATTCACTCACCAACTCGCTCACCAACTCACTCACCTACTCACTCACCAACTCGCTCACCAACTCGCTCACCAACTCGCTCACCAACTCACTCACCAACTCACTCACCTACTCACTCACCTACTCACTCACCAACTCACTCACCAACTCACTCACCTACTCACCAACTCACTCACCTACTCACTCACCAACTCACTCACCAACTCACTCACCTACTCACCAACTCACTCACCAACTCGCTCACCAACTCGCTCACCAACTCGCTCACCTACTCGCTCACCAACTCACTCACCAACTCACTCACCTACTCACTCACCTACTCACTCACCTACTCACTCACCAACTCACTCACCTACTCACTCACCTACTCGCTCACCAACTCACTCACCTACTCACTCACCTACTCACTCACTTACTCACTCACCAACTCACTCACCTACTCGCTCACCTACTCGCTCACCAACTCACTCACCTACTCACTCACCTACTCGCTCACCTACTCACTCACCTACTCACTCACCTACTCACTCACCTACTCACTCACCAACTCACTCACCTACTCACTCACCAACTCGCTCACCAACTCACTCACCAACTCACTCACCTACTCACCAACTCACTCACCTACTCACTCACCAACTCACTCACCAACTGACCTACTCACCTACTCACTCACCTACTCACTCACCTACTCGCTCACCTACTCACCTACTCGCTCACCAACTCGCTCACCTACTCGCTCACCAACTCGCTCACCTACTCGCTCACCAACTCACTCACCAACTGACCTACTCACCTACTCACTCACCTACTCACTCACCTACTCGCTCACCTACTCACCTACTCACTCACCTACTCACTCACCTACTCGCTCACCAACTCGCTCACCTACTCGCTCACCAACTCACTCACCAACTCACTCACCAACTCACTCACCTACTCACTCACCTACTCGCTCACCAACTCGCTCACCTACTCACTCACCTACTCGCTCACCAACTCACTCACCTACTCACTCACCAACTCACTCACCTACTCACTCACCAACTCACTCACCTACTCGCTCACCAACTCACTCACCTACTCGCTCACCAACTCGCTCACCTACTCGCTCACCAACTCGCTCACCAACTCACTCACCTACTCACTCACCTACTCACTCACCTACTCACCAACTCACTCACCTACTCACCAACTCACTCACCAACTCACCAACTCACCTACTCACTCACCAACTCGCTCACCTATTCACTCACCAACTCACTCACCTACTCACTCACCAACTCGCTCACCAACTCGCTCACCAACTCGCTCACCAACTCGCTCACCAACTCGCTCACCAACTCACTCACCTACTCACTCACCAACTCACTCACCAACTCACTCACCTACTCACCAACTCACTCACCTACTCACTCACCAACTCACTCACCAACTCACTCACCTACTCACCAACTCACTCACCAACTCGCTCACCAACTCGCTCACCAACTCGCTCACCAACTCGCTCACCTACTCGCTCACCAACTCACTCACCAACTCACTCACCTACTCACCAACTCACTCACCAACTCACTCACCAACTCACTCACCTACTCACTCACCTACTCACTCACCTACTCACCAACTCACTCACCAACTCACTCACCAACTCACTCACCAACTCACTCACCAACTCACTCACCAACTCACTCACCTACTCACTCACCAACTCACTCACCAACTCACTCACCTACTCACCAACTCACTCACCAACTCGCTCACCAACTCACTCACCAACTCACTCACCAACTCACTCACCAACTCACTCACCTACTCACTCACCAACTCACTCACCAACTCACTCACCTACTCACCAACTCGCTCACCAACTCGCTCACCTACTCACCAACTCGCTCACCAACTCGCTCACCAACTCGCTCACCCACTCGCTCACCAACTCACTCACCAACTCACTCACCTACTCACTCACCTACTCACCAACTCACTCACCAACTCGCTCACCAACTCACTCACCAACTCACTCACCAACTCACTCACCAACTCACTCACCTACTCACTCACCAACTCACTCACCAACTCACTCACCTACTCACCAACTCACTCACCAACTCACTCACCTACTCACCCACTCACTCACCAACTCGCTCACCAACTCGCTCACCAACTCGCTCACCTACTCGCTCACCAACTCACTCACCAACTCACTCACCTACTCACCAACTCACTCACCAACTCACTCACCAACTCACTCACCAACTCACTCACCAACTCACTCACCTACTCACTCACCAACTCACTCACCTACTCGCTCACCTACTCGCTCACCAACTCGCTCACCAACTCACTCACCTACTCACTCACCTACTCGCTCACCAACTCGCTCACCAACTCACTCACCTACTCACTCACCTACTCACTCACCTACTCGCTCACCAACTCACTCACCAACTCACTCACCTACTCACTCACCAACTCGCTCACCAACTCACTCACCAACTCACTCACCTACTCACCAACTCACTCACCTACTCACTCACCAACTCACTCACCAACTGACCTACTCACCTACTCACTCACCTACTCGCTCACCTACTCACCTACTCGCTCACCAACTCGCTCACCAACTCACTCACCTACTCACTCACCAACTCACCAACTCACTCACCAACTCACCAACTCACTCACCAACTCACCAACTCACTCACCAACTCACCAAATCACTCACCTACTCACTCACCAACTCACCAACTCACTCACCAACTCACCAAATCACTCACCTACTCACTCACCAACTCACTCACCAACTGACCTACTCACCTACTCACTCACCTACTCACTCACCAACTCGCTCACCAACTCGCTCACCTACTCACCTACTCACTCACCTACTCACTCACCTACTCGCTCACCAACTCACTCACCTACTCACTCACCTACTCACTCACCTACTCGCTCACCAACTCACTCACCTACTCACTCACCTACTCACTCACCAACTCGCTCACCAACTCGCTCACCAACTCACTCACCTACTCACTCACCAACTCACCAACTCACTCACCAACTCACCAACTCACTCACCAACTCACCAACTCACTCACCAACTCACCAAATCACTCACCTACTCACTCACCTACTCACCTACTCACCACCTACTCACCACCTACTCACCACCTACTCACCACACACAACAACATGACCAACTAACTACTCACCACACACACCAACAACATGACTCACTAACTACTCACTAACTACTCACTAACTACTCACCACACACAGACACACACACACTCCCACACACACACACTCCCACACACACACCCACCCACACTCACACACACACCCCCACACACAC
>NW_027620659.1:0-32500 GCF_964198595.1 Lampetra fluviatilis | reverse complement strand
ACACACTCACACAGTCACACACACACCCCCCCACACACACACACACCCCCCCACACACACACACACCCGTGCGTTGGAGTCGGTGGTGAGTGGGGTGACTGCGAGCGCCACGTTGCGGTGGAAGTTGAAGTGGCGGAGTGACACACACTCACACAGTCACACACACACACCCACACACTCACACACACTCACACAGTCACACACACTCCCACACACACACCCACACACCCACACACACACACAGTGACACACTCACACACACACTCACACAGTCACACACACACACTCACACACACACACACTCACACACACACTCACACACACTCACACACCCACACACACACACAGTCACACTCACACACACACTCACACACGCACACGCACACACACACTCACACAGTCACACACACACACTCACACACACACACTGACACACACTGACACACACACACTAACACACACACAGTGACACACTGACACACACACACACAGTGACACACACACACCCACACACCCACAGACACACACACTCACACTCACACAGTCACACACACTCCCACACACCCACACACCCCCCCACACACACCCACCCGTGCGTTGGAGTCGGTGGTGAGTGGGGTGACTGCGAGCGCCACGTTGCGGTGGAAGTTGAAGTGGCGCAGTGACACACACTCACACAGTCACACACACTCCCACACACACACGCACACACACACAGTCACACACTCACACACACACTCACACTCCCACACACACACCCACACACACACACAGTCACACTCACACTCACACACGCACACGCACACACACGCACACACACACTCACACACCCACACACACACTCACACAGTCACACACACACTCACACACACTCACACAGTCACACACTCACACAGTCACACTCACACAGTCACACAGTCACACAGTAGACACACACTCACACAGTCACACACTCACACCCACACACCCACAGACCCACAGACACACACTCACACACACACACTCACACACCCACAGACACCCCCCCCACACACACACCCACACACCCACAGACACACACACTCACACCCACACACCCCCCCACACACACACCCACCCGTGCGTTGGAGTCGGTGGTGAGTGGGGTGACTGCGAGCGCCACGTTGCGGTGGAAGTTGAAGTGGCGCAGTGACACACACTCACACAGTCACACACACTCCCACACACACACCCACAGACACCCCCCCACACACACACCCACACACCCACAGACGCACACACCCACACACCCACAGACACCCCCCCCACACACACACCCACCCGTGCGTTGGAGTCGGTGGTGAGTGGGGTGACTGCGAGCGCCACGTTGCGGTGGAAGTTGAAGTGGCGCAGTGACACCAGCAGGCGACACAAGCAGCGCAGCGCCACCTGAGCCAGGCCCCAGTAGCTCGCCAGCGACACGGCCTCCACACGCTTGTGTCGCATCAACTTCCAGTCTGGGACAGGGGGGGTGGACACAGTTACATAGTCACTCACTCAGTCACTCAGTCACTCAGTCACTCACTCACTCACTCACCCACTCACCCACTCACTCAGTCACTCAGCTCGCTAGCGACACGGCCTCCACACGCTTGTGTCGCATCAACTTCCAGTCTGGGACAGGGGGGGTGGACACAGTTACATAGTCACCCAGTCAGTCACTCAGTCAGTCACTCAGCTCGCCAGCGACACGGCCTCCACACGCTTGTGTCGCATCAACTTCCAGTCTGGGACAGGGGGGGTGGACACAGTTACATAGTCACTCACTCAGTCACTCAGTCACTCACTCAGTCACTCACTCAGTCACCCACTCACTCACTCACCCACTCACTCACTCACTCAGCTCGCCAGGGACACGGCCTCCACACGCTTGTGTCGCATCAACTTCCAGTCTGGGACAGGGGGGGTGGACACAGTTACATAGTCACCCAGTCAGTCACTCACTCACCCAGTCACTCAGTCACTCACACAGCTAGCCAGCCAGTCACTCACTCAGTCACTCACTCACTCAGTCACTCAGTCACTCAGCTCGCCAGCGACACGGCCTCCACACGCTTGTGTCGCATCAACTTCCAGTCTGGGACAGGGGGGGTGGACACAGTTACATAGTCACTCACTCAGTCACTCAGTCACTCACTCAGTCACCCACTCACTCACTCACCCACTCACTCACTCACTCAGCTCGCCAGGGACACAGCCTCCACACGCTTGTGTCGCATCAACTTCCAGTCTGGGACAGGGGGGGTGGACACAGTTACATAGTCACCCAGTCAGTCACTCACTCACCCAGTCACTCAGTCACTCACACAGCTAGCCAGCCAGTCACTCACTCAGTCACTCACTCACTCAGTCACTCAGTCACTCAGCTCGCCAGCGACACGGCCTCCACACGCTTGTGTCGCATCAACTTCCAGTCTGGGACAGGGGGGGTGGACACAGTTACATAGTCACTCACTCAGTCACTCAGTCACTCACTCAGTCACTCACTCAGTCACCCACTCACTCACTCAGTCACTCACCCACTCACTCAGTCACTCAGCTCGCCAGCGACACGGCCTCCACACGCTTGTGTCGCATCAACTTCCAGTCTGGGACAGGGGGGGTGGACACAGTTACATAGTCACCCAGTCAGTCACTCACTCACCCAGTCACTCAGTCACTCACACAGCTAGCCAGCCAGTCACTCACTCAGTCACTCACTCACTCAGTCACTCAGTCACTCAGCTCGCCAGCGACACGGCCTCCACACGCTTGTGTCGCATCAACTTCCAGTCTGGGACAGGGGGGGTGGACACAGTTACATAGTCACTCACTCAGTCACTCAGTCACTCACTCAGTCACTCACTCAGTCACCCACTCACTCACTCAGTCACTCACCCACTCACTCAGTCACTCAGCTCGCCAGCGACACGGCCTCCACACGCTTGTGTCGCATCAACTTCCAGTCTGGGACAGGGGGGGTGGACACAGTTACATAGTCACCCAGTCAGTCACTCACTCAGTCACTCACTCACTCAGTCACTCACTCACTCACTCAGTCACTCACTCACTCACTCACTCAGCTCGCCAGGGACACGGCCTCCACACGCTTGTGTCGCATCAACTTCCAGTCTGGGACAGGGGGGGTGGACACAGTTACATAGTCACTCACTCAGTCACTCAGTCACTCACTCAGTCACTCACTCAGTCACCCACTCACTCACTCACTCAGTCACTCACTCAGCCACTCCGTCAGTCACTCAGCTCGCCAGCGACACGGCCTCCACACGCTTGTGTCGCATCAACTTCCAGTCTGGGACAGGGGGGGTGGACACAGTTACATAGTCACCCAGTCAGTCACTCACTCAGTCACTCACTCAGCCACTCACTCAGTCACTCACTCAGTCACTCAGTCACTCAGTCAGTCACTCAGTCACTCAGCTAGCCAGTCACTCAGTCACTCACACAGCTAGCCAGCCAGTCACTCACTCACTCAGTCACTCACTCAGTCACTCACTCACTCACTCAGTCACTCACTCACTCACTCACCCACTCACTCAGTCACTCACTCAGTCACTCACTCACTCACTCAGTCACTCACTCAGTCACTCACTCACTCACTCAGTCACTCAGTCACTCACTAAGCTAGCCAGCCAGTCACTCACTCAGCTAGCCAGCGAGTCACTCACTCACTCACTCACCACCCACCCACCCACTCACGCAGCCACTCACCCACCCACCTACTCACCCACCCACCCACCCACTCACGCAGCCACTCACCCACCCACCTACTCACCCACCCACCCACTCACCCACCCACTCACCCACTCACTCACTCACTCACCCACTCACTCACTCACCCACTCACTCACTCACCCACTCACTCACTCACCCACTCACTCACCACCCACTCACCCACCCACCCACCCACCCACTCACTCACCCACCCACTCACTCACCCACTCACTCACCACCCACTCACCCACTCACTCACCCACTCACTCACCCACCCACTCACCCACTCACTCACCCACCCACTCACCCACTCACTCACCCACTCACTCACCCACCCACTCACCCACTCACTCACTCACCCACTCACTCACCACCCACTCACCCACCCACCCACCCACTCACCCCCCCCTCACCTTTGACAGTCTGTTCCAGGCTGTCGAGGTAGCAGCGGTATTGCTGCACGAGGCCCTCCTCACCCACTCACTCACCCACTCACTCACCCACTCATTCACCACCCACTCACTCACACCACTCACTCACTCACTCACTCACCCACCCACTCACTCACCCACTCACTCACCCACTCACCCACTCACCCACTCACTCACCCACTCACTCACTCACCCACCCACCTACTCACCCACCCACCCACTCACCCACCCACTCACCCACTCACCCCCCCCTCACCTTTGACAGTCTGTTCCAGGCTGTCGAGGTAGCAGCGGTATTGCTGAACGAGCCCCTCCTCACCCACTCACTCACCCACTCACTCACCACCCACTCACTCACCCACTCACTCACCCACTCACCCACTCACTCACCCACTCACTCACCACCCACTCACTCACCCACTCACTCACCCAGCCACCTACTCACCCACTCACCCACCCACCCACCCACTCACGCAGCCACTCACCCACCCACCTACTCACCCACCCACCAACTCACCCACCCACCCACTCACGCAGCCACTCACCCACCCACCTACTCACCCACCCACCCACACACCCACCCACCCACACACCCACTCACCCACCCACCTACTCACCCACCCACCCACTCACCCACCCACTCACCCACTCACCCCCCCCTCACCTTTGACAGTCTGTTCCAGGCTGTCGAGGTAGCAGCGGTATTGCTGAAAGAGCCCCTCCTCACCCACTCACTCACCCACCCACTCACCCACTCACTCACTCGCTCACACAGTGACCCACTCACCCACTCACTCACCACTCACCCACCCACTCACCCACTCACTCACTCACCCACTCACCCACTCACTCACCACTCACCCCCCCCTCACCTTTGACAGTCTGTTCCAGGCTGTCGAGGTAGCAGCGGTATTGCTGAACGAGGCCCTCCTCACCCACTCACTCACCCACTCACCCACTCACTCACCCACCCACCCACACACCCACTCACCCACCCACCTACTCACCCACCCACCCACTCACTCACCACCCACTCACCCACTCACCCACCCACTCACCCACTCACCCACCCACCCACTCACCCCCCCCTCACCTTTGACAGTCTGTTCCAGGCTGTCGAGGTAGCAGCGGTATTGCTGAACGAGGCCCTCCTCACCCACTCACTCACCCACTCACTCACCCACTCATTCACCACCCACTCACTCACCCACTCACTCACTCACCCACTCACTCACTCACCCACTCACTCACTCACCCACCCACTCACCCACCCACCCACTCACCCACCCACCCACCCACCCACTCACCCACCCACTCACCCACCCACCCACTCACCCACTCACTCACCACTCACCCCCCCCTCACCTTTGACAGTCTGTTCCAGGCTGTCGAGGTAGCAGCGGTATTGCTGAACGAGGCCCTCCTCACCCACTCACTCAC
Source organism: Lampetra fluviatilis (assembly GCF_964198595.1). Classification (NCBI taxonomy): domain Eukaryota; kingdom Metazoa; phylum Chordata; class Hyperoartia; order Petromyzontiformes; family Petromyzontidae; genus Lampetra; species Lampetra fluviatilis. The sequence continues at coordinate 26,897 of NW_027620659.1, read as the reverse complement.
CACCCACTCACTCACCCACTCACTCACTCACTCACCCACTCACTCACCCACTCACTCACCCACTCACCCACCCACTCACCACTCACCCCCCCCTCACCTTTGACAGTCTGTTCCAGGCTGTCGAGGTAGCAGCGGTATTGCTGAACGAGGCCCTCCTCAAATTCACGCAGCTGCTGGACCTCCTTCTTCACCTGCACAGTCACACACACAGTCACACACACAGTCACACACACACACAGTCACACACACAGTCACACACACAGTCACACACACACAGTCACACACACACAGTCACACACACAGTCACACACACAGTCACACACACACACAGTCACACACACACAGTCACACACACACACAGTCACACACACACAGTCACACACACACAGTCACACACACAGTCACACACACAGTCACACACACACACAGTCACACACACAGTCACACACACAGTCACACACACACAGTCACACACACACACAGTCACACACACACACAGTCACACACACAGTCACACACACACAGTCACACACACACAGTCACACACACAGTCACACACACCGTCACATACACACACAGTCACACACACAGTCACACACACAGTCACACACACAGTGACACACACACAGTCACACACACAGGTACACACACAGTCACATACACACACAGTCACACACACAGTCACACACACACAGTCACACACACAGTCACACACACAGTCACACACACAGTCACACACACCGTCACATACACACACAGTCACACACACAGTCACACACACAGTCACATACACAGTCACACACACAGTCACATACACACAGTCACACACACAGTGACACACACACACAGTGACACACACACAGTGACACACACAGTCACACACACAGTCACACACACAGTCACACACACACACAGTCACACACACAGTGACACACACACAGTCACACACACAGGTACACACACAGTCACACACACAGTCACACACACAGTGACACACACAGTCACACACACAGTCACACACACAGTCACACACACACACACAGTCACACACACAGTCACACACACAGCCACACACAGTCACACACACAGTGACACACACAGTCACACACACACACACAGTCACACACACAGTCACACACACACACACAGTCACACACACAGTCACACACACAGTCACACACACAGTCACACACACCGTCACATACACATACACACACAGTCACACACACAGTCACACACACAGTCACACACACAGTCACACACACAGTCACACACACAGTCACACACACAGTCACACACACAGTCACACACACCGTCACACACACAGTCACACACACAGTCACACACACAGTCACACACACAGTCACACACACAGTCACACACACACAGTCACACACACACACAGTCACACACACACACAGTCACACACACACACAGTCACACACACAGTCACACACACAGTCACACACACAGTCACACACACACACACAGTCACACACACACACAGTCACACACACACACAGTCACACACACACACAGTCACACACACAGTCACACACACAGTCACACACACAGTCACACACACAGTCACACACACAGTCACACACAGTCACACACACAGTGACACACACAGTCGCACACACACAGTCACACACACCATCACATACACACACAGTCACACACACAGTCGCACACACAGTCACACACACACAGTCACACACACACAGTCACACACACACACAGTCACACACACACAGTCACACACACAGTGACACACACAGTGACACACACAGTCACACACACAGTGACACACACAGTCACACACACAGTCACACACACAGTCGCACACACACACACAGGCACACACACACACAGTCACACACACAGTCACACACACAGTCACACACACAGTGACACACACAGTCACACACACACACAGTCACACACAGTCACACACACACACAGTCACACACACAGTCAGTCACACACACAGTCAGTCACACACACAGTCACAGTGACACACACACACACAGTGACACACACAGTGACACACACAGTCACAGTGACACACACAGTGACACACACAGTGACGCACACAGTGACACACACACCACACAACCACAGACACACACACACACACAAAGATACACACACACACAGATACACACAGAGACACACACACACACACAGTGACACACACACACACACAGTGACACACACACACACACAGACACACACACACACCCACACACACCACACACACCCTACCACACCCACCTTGGTGTCCTTCTCGGCCGCGCTGAGTGGACGGATGCACACACACACAGTGACACACACACATAGATACACACACACACAGATACACACACACAGTGACACACACACCACAAACACACACACCACACACACCCTACCACACCCACCCTGGTGTCCTTCTCGGCCGCGCTGAGTGGACGGATGCACACACACAGTGACACACACACACACAGTGACACACACACACACAGACACACACGCACACCCACACACACCACACACACCCTACCACACCCACCTTTGTGTCCTTCTCTGCCGCGCTGAGTGGACGTATCCTGTACCCGGGCACCACGTCCACAAACACTTCGAGCAGAGACAGCATGGCCAGCTTGCGCACAATGCCGGCCACACCACAACGCTTGTCATGCAGCATGGAACGCAGCTCACGTAGCTCCTTCAGCTGTGGGGTGGGGCAAGCCAGCACACTCAGAGTGTTAGAGGGAGGGTGGGGAGGGTGGGGAGGGTGGGGAGGGTGGGGAGGGTGGGGAGAGAGGCCGGCCACAACACAACGCTTGTCGCGCAGCCTGGAACGCAGCTCACGTAGCTCCTTCAGCTGCGGTGAGGGGAGTCAGCCAGCACACTCAGAGTGTTAGAGGGTGGGGAGGGTGGGGAGGGTGGGGAGGGTGGGGAGGGTGGGGAGAGAGGCCGGCCACAACACAACGCTTGTCGCGCAGCCTGGAACGCAGCTCGCGTAGCTCCTTCAGCTGTGGGGTGGGGCAAGCCAGCACACTCAGAGTGTTAGAGGGAGGGTGGGGAGGGTGGGGAGGGTGGGGAGGGTGGGGAGGGTGGGGAGAGAGGCCGGCCACAACACAACGCTTGTCGCGCAGCCTGGAACGCAGCTCACGTAGCTCCTTCAGCTGCGGTGAGGGGAGTCAGCCAGCACACTCAGAGTGTTAGAGGGAGGGTGGGGAGGGTGGGGAGGGTGGGGAGAGAGGCCGGCCACAACACAACGCTTGTCGCGCAGCCTGGAACGCAGCTCGCGTAGCTCCTTCAGCTGTGGGGTGGGGCAAGCCAGCACACTCAGAGTGTTAGAGGGAGGGTGGGGAGGGTGGGGAGGGTGGGGAGGGTGGGGAGGGTGGGGAGGGTGGGGAGAGAGGCCGGCCACAACACAACGCTTGTCGCGCAGCCTGGAACTCAGCTCGCGTAGCTCCTTCAGCTGTGGGGTGGGGCAAGCCAGCACACTCAGAGTGTTAGAGGGAGGGTGGGGAGGGTGGGGAGGGTGGGGAGGGTGGGGAGAGAGGCCGGCCACAACACAACGCTTGTCATGCAGCCTGGAACGCAGCTCACGTAGCTCCTTCAGCTGCGGTGAGGGGAGTCAGCCAGCACACTCAGAGTGTTAGAGGGAGGGTGGGGAGGGTGGGGAGGGTGGGGAGGGTGTATGTGTCACTGTGTGTGTCACTGTGTGTGTAGGTGTGTGTGTGTGTCACTGTGTGTGTAGGTGTGTGTGTCACTGTGTGTGTGTGACTGTGTGTGTCACTGTGTGTGTCACTGTGTGTGTCACTGTGTGTGTCACTGTGTGTGTGTAGGTGTGTGTGTGTGTCACTGTGTGTGTCACTGTGTGTGTGTCACTGTGTGTGTCACTGTGTGTGTGTAGGTGTGTGTGTGTGTGTCACTGTGTGTGTGTAGGTGTGTGTGTGTGTGTCACTGTGTGTGTGTAGGTGTGTGTGTGTGTGTCACTGTGTGTGTGTCACTGTGTGTGTCACTGTGTGTGTGTGTGTGTGTCACTGTGTGTGTCTGTGTGTGTCACTGTGTGTCACTGTGTGTGTCACTGTGTATGTGTCACTGTGTGTGTCACTGTGTGTGTGTCACTGTGTGTGTGTGTGTCACTGTGTGTGTCACTGTGTGTGTGTCACTGTGTGTGTGTGTGGGTCACTGTGTGTGTGTCACTGTGTGTGTCACTGTGTGTGTGTCACTGTGTGTGTCACTGTGTGTGTGTCACTGTGTGTGTGTCACTGTGTGTGTGTCACTGTGTGTGTCACTGTGTGTGGGTCACTGTGTGTGTGTCACTGTGTGTGTCACTGTGTGTGTGTCACTGTGTGTGTGTCACTGTGTGTGTGTCACTGTGTGTGTTTAGGTGTTTGTGTGTCACTGTGTGTGTCACTGTGTGTGTCACTGTGTGTGTCACTGTGTGTGTGTCACTGTGTGTGTGTCACTGTGTGTGTGTGTCACTGTGTGTGTGTCACTGTGTGTGTGTGTGTCACTGTGTGTGTGTGTCACTGTGTGTGCCACTGTGTGTGTGTGTGTCACTGTGTGTGTCACTGTGTGTGTGTCACTGTGTGTGTGTGTCACTGTGTGTGTCACTGTGTGTGTGTGTGTCACTGTGTGTGTCACTGTGTGTGTGTCACTGTGTGTGTGTGTCACTGTGTGTGTGTCACTGTGTGTGTGTCACTGTGTGTGTCACTGTGTGTGTGTCACTGTGTGTGTGTGTGTCACTGTGTGTGTGTGTGTCACTGTGTGTGTGTGTCACTGTGTGTGTCACTGTGTGTGTGTGTAGGTGTGTGTGTGTGTGTCACTGTGTGTGTCTGTGTGTGTGTGTGTAGGTGTGTGTGTGTGTGACTGTGTGTAGGTGTGTGTGTGTGTGACTGTGTGTAGGTGTGTGTGTGACTGTGTGTAGGTGTGTGTGTGTGTGTGTGTCACTGTGTGTGTGTGTGTAGGTGTGTGTGTGTGTGTCACTGTGTGTGTGTCACTGTGTGTGTGTCACTGTGTGTGTGTGTCACTGTGTGTGTGTCACTGTGTGTGTGTCACTGTGTGTGTGTCACTGTGTGTGTGTGTGTGTAGGTGTGTGTGTGTGTGTCACTGTGTGTGTGTGTCACTGTGTGTGTGTGTCACTGTGTGTGTCACTGTGTGTGTGTCACCGTGTGTGTGTGTGTGTAGGTGTGTGTGTGTCACTGTGTGTGTGTGTCACTGTGTGTGTGTGTCACTGTGTGTGTGTAGGTGTGTGTGTGTGTGTAGGTGTGTGTGTGTCTGTGTGTGTGTAGGTGTGTGTGTGTGTGTGTACGTGTGTGACTGTGTGTAGGTGTGTGTGTGTGACTGTGTGTAGGTGTGTGTCACTGTGTGTGTCACTGTGTGTGTGTGTCACTGTGTGTGTGTGTGTGTGTCACTGTGTGTGTGTGTCACTGTGTGTGTGTGTCACTGTGTGTGTGTCACTGTGTGTGTGTGTGTAGGTGTGTGTGTAGCTGTGTGTAGGTGTGTGTGTGTCACTGTGTGTGTGTGTCACTGTGTGTGTGTGTCACTGTGTGTGTGTCACTGTGTGTGTGTGTGTGTGTAGGTGTGTGTGTAGCTGTGTGTAGGTGTGTGTGTAGGTGTGTGTCACTGTGTGTGTGTCACTGTGTGTGTGTCACTGTGTGTGTGTGTGTGTAGGTGTGTGTGTAGCTGTGTGTAGGTGTGTGTGTCACTGTGTAAGCACTCACGCTGGCGTGTGGCTCCGCGAGCACTCGTGACGCCAGTGCCGCCATGCGCCGCTTGCTCTGCCCCAACAGCTGAGTGTGTGTCACTGTGTGTGTCACTGTGTGTGTGTGTCACTGTGTGTGTGTCACTGTGTGTGTGTGTCACTGTGTGTGTGTGTGTCACTGTGTGTGTGTGTCACTGTGTGTGTGTCACTGTGTGTGTGTGTCACTGTGTGTGTGTGTCACTGTGTGTGTCACTGTGTGTGTGTGTCACTGTGTGTGTGTGTCACTGTGTGTGTGTGTGTAGGTGTGTGTGTGTGTGTGTGTAGGTGTGTGTGTAGCTGTGTGTAGGTGTGTGTGTGTGTGTCACTGTGTGTGTGTGTCACTGTGTGTGTGTGTCATTGTGTGTGTGTGTCACTGTGTGTGTGTGTCACTGTGTGTGTAGGTGTGTGTGTGTGTGTGTGTAGGTGTGTGTAGGTGTGTGTAGGTGTGTGTGTGTCACTGTGTGTGTGTGTGTGTCACTGTGTGTGTGTGTCACTGTGTGTGTGTCACTGTGTGTGTAGGTGTGTGTGTGTGACTGTGTGTGTAGGTGTGTGTGTGTGACTGTGTGTGTAGGTGTGTGTGTGTGTAGGTGTGTGTGTAGGTGTGTGTGTAACTGCACTCACGCTGGCGTGTGGCTCCGCGAGCACTCGTGACGCCAGTGCCGCCATGCGCCGCTTGCTCTGCCCCAGCAGCTGAGCTCGCCGCCGCTCCAACTCCTCACGCGACGGTGGGGGGAGGCCCCCCACACCACCACCACCACCACCGCAGCCACCCACCAACAACAACAACTCGTCGCCACCACCACCGGGCCCACACCACTCCTCACCAAGGTGATCACCGCCGCCAAGAGGGGCGGCTTCAACCTCCTCATCCTCCTCATCCAAGTCGTCGTCGTCGTCACAGGCGCGACTTGGAACTGAGGAGGTGAGGGGGGGAGAGACACACAGAGACACACAGAGACACACAGAGACACACAGAGACACACAGACTCACCATCATCATAGAGACACACAGAGACACACAGACTCACCATCATCACAGAGACACACAGACTCACCATCATCATAGAGACACACAGAGACACACAGACTCACCATCATCATAGAGACACACAGACTCACCATCATCATAGAGACACACAGAGACACACAGACTCACCATCATCATAGAGATACACAGACTCACCATCATCATAGAGACACACAGAGACACACATACTCACCATCATCATAGAGATACACAGACTCACCATCATCATAGAGACACACAGAGACACACAGACTCACCATCATCATAGAGACACACAGACTCACCATCATCATAGAGACACACAGACTCACCATCATCACAGAGACACACAGACTCACCATCATCACAGAGACACACAGACTCACCATCATCACAGAGACACACAGACTCACCATCATCACAGAGACACACAGACTCATCATCATCATAGAGACACACAGAGACACACAGAGACACACAGACTCACAATCATCATAGAGACACACAGACTCATCATCATCACAGAGACACACAGAGACACACAGAGACACACAGAGACACACAGACTCATCATCATCACAGAGACACACAGAGACACACAGACTCACCATCATCATAGAGACACACAGACTCACCATCATCACAGAGACACACAGAGACACACAGACTCACCATCATCATAGAGACACACAGAGACACACAGACTCACCATCATCATAGAGACACACAGAGACACACAGACTCACCATCATCACAGAGACACACAGACTCATCATCATCACAGAGACACACAGACTCATCATCATCATAGAGACACACAGACTCACTATCATCACAGAGACACACAGAGACACACAGACTCACCATCATCATAGAGACACACAGACTCACCATCATCATAGAGACACACAGAGACACACAGACTCACCATCATCATAGAGACACACAGACTCACCATCATCATAGAGACACACAGACTCACCATCATCATAGAGACACACAGACTCACCATCATCATAGAGACACACAGAGACACACAGACTCATCATCATCATAGAGACACACAGACTCACCATCATCATAGAGACACACAGACTCACCATCATCATAGAGACACACAGAGACACACAGACTCATCATCATCATAGAGACACACAGAGACACACAGAGACACACAGACTCATCATCATCATAGAGACACACAGAGACACACAGAGACACACAGAGACCCATAGACTCACCATCATCATAGAGACACACAGAGACACACAGACTCATCATCATCATAGAGACACACAGAGACACACAGACTCACCATCATCATAGAGACACACAGAGACACACAGAGACACACAGACTCACCATCATCATAGAGACACACAGACTCACCATCATCACAGAGACACACAGAGACACACAGAGACACACAGACTCACCATCATCATAGAGACACACAGAGACACACAGACTCACCATCATCATAGAGACACACAGAGACACACAGACTCACCATCATCATAGAGACACACAGACTCATCATCATCACAGAGACACAGAGACACACAGAGACACACAGACTCATCATCATCATAGAGACACACAGACTCACCATCATCATAGAGACACACAGAGACACACAGAGACACACAGACTCATCATCATCATAGAGACACACAGAGACACACAGAGACCCATAGACTCACCATCATCATAGAGACACACAGAGACACACAGACTCACCATCATCAGAGACACACAGAGATACACAGAGACACACAGACTCATCATCATCATAGAGACACACGGAGACACAAAGAGGCACACAGACTCACCATCATCATAGAGACACACAGACTCACCATCATCATAGAGACACACAGAGACACACAGACTCACCATCATCATAGAGACACACAGAGACACACAGACTCACCATCATCATAGAGACACACAGACTCACCATCATCATAGAGACACACAGAGACACACAGAGACACACAGACTCACCATCATCATAGAGACACACAGAGACACACAGAGACACACAGACTCACCATCATCATAGAGACACACAGACTCACCATCATCATAGAGACACACAGAGACACACAGAGACACACAGACTCACCACCACACAGAGACCCATAGACTCACCACCACACAGAGACCCCCAGACTCACCACCACACAGAGACCCACAGACTCACCACACAGAGACCCACAGACTCACCACCACACAGAGACCCACAGACTCACCACCACACAGACTCACCACCACACAGAGACCCACAGACTCACCACCACACAGACTCACCACCACACAGACTCACTACCACACAGACTCACCATCATCATAGAGACACACAGACTCATCATCATCATAGAGACACACAGACTCATCACACAGAGACACACAGACTCACCATCATCATAGAGACACACAGACTCACCATCATCATAGAGACACACAGACTCACCATCATCATAGAGACCCATAGACTCATCACACAGAGACACACAGACTCACCACCACACAGACTCACCACCACACAGAGACACACAAACTCACCACCACACAGAGACCCATAGACTCACCACCACACAGAGACCCACAGACTCACCACCACACAGAGACACACAGACTCACCACCACACAGACTCACCACCACACAGAGACACACAAACTCACCACCACACAGAGACCCATAGACTCACCACCACACAGAGACCCACAGACTCACCACCACACAGACTCACCACCACACAGAGACACACAAACTCACCACCACACAGAGACCCATAGACTCACCACCACACAGAGACCCACAGACTCACCACCACACAGAGACACACAGACTCACCACCACACAGACTCACCACCACACAGAGACACACAGACTCACCACCACACAGAGACACACAGACTCACCACCACACAGACTCACCACCACACAGAGACACACAAACTCACCACCACACAGAGACCCATAGGCTCACCACACACAGAGACCCACAGACTCACCACCACACAGAGACACACAGACTCACCACCACACAGACTCACCACCACACAGAGACACACAAACTCACCACCACACAGACTCACCACCACACAGACTCACCACCACACAGAGACACACAGATTCACCACCACACAGACTCACCACCACACAGAGACCCACAGACTCACCACACAGACTCACCACCACACAGACTCACCACCACACAGAGACACACAGACTCACCACCACACAGACTCACCACCACACAGACTCACCACCACACAGAGACACACAGACTCACCACACAGACTCACCACCACACAGACTCACCACCACACAGAGACACACAGACTCACCACCACACAGACTCACCACCACACAGAGACACACAAACTCACCACCACACAGACTCACCACCACACAGACTCACCACCACACAGAGACCCACAGACTCACCACACAGACTCACCACCACACAGACTCACCACCACACAGAGACACACAGACTCACCACCACACAGACTCACCACCACACAGAGACACACAGACTCACCACACAGACTCACCACCACACAGACTCACCACCACACAGAGACACACAGACTCACCACCACACAGACTCACCACCACACAGACTCACCACCACACAGACTCACCACCACACAGACTCACCACCACACAGACTCACCACCACACAGAGACACACAGACTCACCAGACCGCACCTCCGACCGACGGATGATCTCGCCTTTCTCCGTCTTCAGAGGCAGTAACTTCACCAGACGCGTCTCTCCCTCTCCTGCCGGGTCTCCACGATCAGCGCGAAGCATCGCACGCTGGTACATCACCTCCAGATTGCCACCACCGCCACCACCGCCACCACCGCCACCACCGCCGCCATCAGCGTCGTCGTCGTCATCGTCACGGCGCGACTTACGGCGTCGCTTAGAGACGCTCGGACTGAGAGCACAGGGTGGGGAGACACACGGCGACACATGGAGACACGCGGAGAGACACAGAGAGACACGGAGAGACACAGAGAGACACGGAGAGACACGGAGAGACACGGAGAGACACAGAGAGACACAGAGAGACACCCAGACCCAGGGCTTGAACCCTGACCCCAGGGTCTCAGTGTCTCACCTCGCATCCAGCCGTGAAGACAGGAAGGCCGAGTTGGTTGCGGCTGTCCGAATCAGTTCCAAATCCTCCTCCTCCATCATGTCCAAGGGGAGATCATCATCATCGTCGTCGTTGTCGTCCTCATCCGCCTTGTCGCGATGGTCGGGGTGGTGAGGGTCTTCGTCTGCCGGGTTCCAACTCCTCCGCCTCTGCATCGTCCCCGTACCGTTGCCTGCAGAGAGAGACACGGGGAGAGAGACACGGGGAGAGAGACACGGGGAGAGAGACACGGGGAGAGAGACACGGGGAGAGACGGGGGGGGGAGAGACACGGGGAGAGAGACACGGGGAGAGAGACACGGGGAGAGACGGGGGGGGGGAGAGACACGGGGAGAGAGACACGGGGAGAGAGACACGGTGAGAGAGACACGGGGAGAGAGACACGGTGAGAGAGACACGGGGAGAGAGACACGGGGAGAGACGGGGGGGGAGAGACACGGGGAGAGAGAGACACGGGGAGAGAGACACGGGGAGAGACGGGGGGGGGGAGAGACACGGGGAGAGAGACACGGTGAGAGAGACACGGGGAGAGAGACACGGGGAGAGAGACACGGGGAGAGACGGGGGGGGAGAGACACGGGGAGAGACACGGGGAGAGAGACGGGGAGAGAGAGATGGGGAGAGAGACACGGGGAGAGACGGGGAGAGACACGGGGAGAGAGACACGGGGAGAGAGACACGGGGAGAGAGACACGGGGAGAGAGAGACACGGGGAGAGAGACACGGGGAGAGACACGGGGAGAGAGACGGGGAGAGAGACACGGGGAGAGAGACACGGGGAGAGACAGGGGGGGGAGAGACACGGGGAGAGAGACGGGGAGAGAGAGATGGGGAGAGAGACACGGGGAGAGACGGGGAGAGACACGGGGAGAGAGACACGGGGAGAGAGACACGGGGAGAGAGACACGGGGAGAGAGACACGGGGAGAGAGACACGGGGAGAGAGACACGGGGAGAGAGAGACATGGGGAGAGAGACACGGGGAGAGACACGGGGAGAGAGACACGGGGGGAGACACACGGGGAGAGACACACGGGGAGAAAGAAACACGGGAGAGAGACACGGGGAGAGAGACAGGGAGAGAGAGACACGGGGAGAGAGAGACACGGGAGAGAGACACGGGGAGAGAGAGACATGGGGAGAGAGACACGGGGAGAGACACGGGGAGAGAGACACGGGGGGAGAGACACGGGGAGAGAGACACGGGGAGAGAGACTCACCATTGAGAGTGTGGTGGTAATAACACCGCCCGTGCCTCACCCACCCACCCACCTACCCACTCACCCGCTCGCCCACTCACCCACCCACTCACCCACCCACCCACTCACCCACCCACCCACTCACCCACTCACCCACCCACTCACTCACCCACCCACTCACCCACTCACTCACCCACCCATTCACTCACCCACCCACCCACCCACCCACTCACTCCCCCACCCACTCACCCACCCACCCAACCCACCCACGCCACACTCACCATTGTACCCGTACGGCCCAGCTCCACCACCACCACCACCAGCACCACCACCACCACCAGCACCACCACCTCCTCCCTCCGTCTGCTCCGGCCGCACGGCCCGCAACGCCTGGCGCAGGCGCCGCTGCTGCTTGCGCTGCTGCTTGTCCGCGCTGCGCTGCCGGAAGGCTCGCTCCTTCAGCTTGTTCTGGATCTTCAGCGAGCTCGTCTTGAGCAGCTTGCGAACGCTGGGCATGCGCTTTTTATTCTTGCGCTGGTGGTGGGTGGGGTGGGTGGGGGGGGGTGGTGGGGGTGGTGGGTGGTGGGGGGGGTGGTGGGGGTGGTGGGTGGTGGGGGGGGTGGTGGGGGGTGGGGGAGGGGGGTGGGGTGGTGGTGGGGGGGGTGGTGGGTGGTGGTGGTGGTGGGTGGTGGGGGGGGTGGGGGAGGGGTGGTGGTGGGGTGGTGGTGGGGGGGGTGGTGGTGGTGGGGGGGGTGGTGGGGGGTGGGGGAGGTGGTGGGTGGTGAAGGGGGTGGTGGGGGTGGTGGGGGGTGGGGGAGGGGGGTGGGGTGGTGGTGGTGGTGGTGGGGGGGGGTGGTGGTGAGGGTGGTGGGGGTGGTGTGGGTGGGGGGGGGTGGTGGGGGGGTGGTGGTGGGGGGGGTGGTGGGGGGGGTGGTGGTGGGGGGGTTGTGGTGGGGGTGGTGGTGGTGGGTGGGGTGATGGTGGTGGTGAGGGGGGTGGTGGTGAGGGGGGTGGTGGTGAGGGGGGTGGTGGTGAGGGGGGTGGTGGTGAGGGGGGTGGTGGTGAGGGGGGTGGTGGTGGTGGGTGGGGTGATGGTGGTGGTGAGGGGGGTGGTGGTGAGGGGGGTGGTGGTGAGGGGGGTGGTGGTGGTGGGTGGGGTGATGGTGGTGGTGAGGGGGGTGGTGGTGAGGGGGGTGGTGGTGAGGGGGGTGGTGGTGGTGGGTGGGGTGATGGTGGTGGTGAGGGGGGTGGTGGTGAGGGGGTGGTGGTGAGGGGGGTGGTGGTGAGGGGGGTGGTGGTGAGAGGGGTGGTGGTGAGAGGGGTGGTGGTGAGAGGGGTGGTGGTGAGGGGGGTGGTGGTGAGGGGGGTGGTGGTGAGGGGGGTGGTGGTGAGGGGGGTGGTGGTGGTGGGTGGGGTGATGGTGGTGGTGAGGGGGGTGGTGGTGAGGGGGGTGGTGGTGAGGGGGGTGGTGGTGAGGGGGGTGGTGGTGAGGGGGGTGGTGGTGGTGGGTGGGGTGATGGTGGTGGTGAGGGGGGTGGTGGTGAGGGGGGTGGTGGTGAGGGGGGTGGTGGTGGGGGGGGTGGTTGACAAATACCGGGTCAGGTTCACAGTGGCCGTGTGGGAGACATTGAGACCCTCGGGTCAGGGTTCAAGCCGGCCGAGGCGTCACCTCCGCCGGCCACGCGATCTATCCGAGGCCGGCGACACTCTCCTCACTAGGCCTCGGTCATCAAATGTGCCAGGGTCTGTTCACTGCTGGATGGATGCCTCCCTCCCCCCTCTCCCCTCTAACTCCACGTCTCTCTCTCTCGCAGGCAACTCCAGAAAACATCAAACCGCCTTCCCCCCACAATACTACAATTATTTAAAAACTCCCTCAACAAACCACGTAGGAGGAGGGGGGGGTAGGAGGAGGGGGGGGTTAGCCGGCCGAGGCGTCACCTCCGCCGGCCACGCGATCTATCCGAGGTCGGCGACACTCTCCTCACTAGGCCTCGGTCATCAAATGCGCCAGGATCTGTTCACTGCTAGATTAATGTCTCCTCTCCCCCTCTCCCCTCTAACTCTACGTTTCTCTCTCTCGCAGGCAACTCCAGAAAACATCAATCCGCCTTACGCCCACAAAGTTTCAATTATATTTTTAAAAAAACCTCAAACGAATCAACACATCTCTCACTCGCTCTCCACACACACACGCACATTTATATATCTTTAAAACACGCTCAAGGTGAAATATCACCGGCACATTTAAAAAAAAACAAAGATCGCTTAAACTCCCTCATCAAACCACGTAGGAGGGGGGGGGGGGTAGGAGGGGGGGGGTTAGCCGGCCGAGGCGCCACCTCAGCCGGCCACGCAATCTATCCGAGGCCGGCGACACTCTCCCTACTAGGCCTCAAGCCGCGCGCACACAAACAATTCGCTACTTACGGGCGCCATAATCTCCGAGGCGGTGTGGAATGGATGATGATGCTGCCCCCTGTCTGGTTGCCTCGGCGGGTGAGGTGTCCGACGTTCCGCGGCGAAGCCACCGGGAGGAGTTCAGGGGCTTGCCACGTGTGTGACACGAGATGGAGGCCGGGTGGTGATGACGGGGGCGATTGGAAAAGGTAGAGCGGATGGGCGACCACGTGGTGCGCCGGGTGGATGTTGGATTACGTAGAACGGATAAGCATGGGAGGGGGGTAGAGTGGTGGGCGTGGTCAACCCGCCCGGTCACTCAACACGTCACTCAGTCAGACACTCACTCAGTCAGTCACTCACTCAGTCAGTCACTCACTCAGTCAGTCACTCACTCAGTCAGTCACTCACTCAGTCAGTCACTCAGCCAGTCACTCACTCACTCAACCAGCCACTCACTCACCCAGTCAGTCACTCACCCACATACCCAATCACTCAGTCACTCACCCAGTCACTCACTCAACTAGCCACTCACTCACCCAGTCAATCACTCACTCGGTCACTCACCCAGCCACTCACTCACCCAGCCACTCACTCACCCAGCCACTCACTCACCCAGCCACTCACTCACCCAGCCACTCACTCACCCAGCCACTCACTCACCCAGCCACTCACTCACCGACCCACTCACTCACCCAGGCACTCACTCACCCAGCCACTCACTCACCCACCCACTCACTCACCCAGCCACTCACTCACCCAGCCACTCACTCAGCCAGCCACTCACTCACCTGGTCACTCACTCACCCGGTCAGCCACTCACTCACCCGGTCACTCACTCCCTCACCTAGTCAGTCACTTACTCAACCAGCCACTCACTCAACAAGCCACTCACTCATCCAGTCAGTCACTCACTCACCCAGTCACTCACCCACTCACTCACCCAGTCACTCACCCAGCCACCCACTCACTCACCCAGCCACTCACTCACTCACTCACCCAGCCACTCACTCACTCACTCACCCACTCACTCAGCCACTCACTCACCCACTCACTCACTCACCCACCCACTCACTCACCCACCCACGTCAACCACTCAGAGACACGGAGTGACAGCGACACAACTTGTCGAGGAAGTTTATCAGCGCGGGAGTCTCAGCTCCAGCTCCTCACCCTCCTCTTGTCAACGACGCCACGGGGGGCTGGGGGGGGGTCTTTAACGTCTCAGATGAGTGGGTGAGTGGATGGGTGAGTGTGAGTGAGTGGGTGAGTGGGTGAGTGGGTGGGTGAGTGAGTGGGTGGGTGAGTGGGTGAGTGGGTGGGTGGGTGGGTGAGTGGGTGGGTGAGTGGGTGGGTGGGTGGATGGGTGAGTGGGTGGGTGGGTGGGTGAGTGGTTGGGTGAGTGGGTGAATGTGTGGGTGGGTGAGTGGGTGAGTGGTTGGGTGAGTGGTTGCGTGAGTGAGGGGGTGGGTGAGTGGGTAGGTGGGTGAGTGAGTGGGTGGGTGAGTGGGTGAGTGGATAGGTGGGTGAGTAAGTGGATGAGTGGTTGGGTGAGTGGTTGCGTGAGTGATGGGGTGGGTTGGTGGCTGAGTGGGTGGGTGGGTGTGTGAGTGGGTGGGTGGGTGAGTGAGTGGGTGAGTGAGTGAGTTGTTGGGTGAGTGGGTGAGTGAGTTGTTGGGTGAGTGGGTGAGTGAGTGGGTGGGTGAGTGAGTGTGTGGGTGAGTGAGTGAGTGGGTGAGTGAGTGGGTGGGTGGGCAATTATCAAACAGGTTGGTGGTGGAGGTGGTGGTAGTAGTGGTAGTGGTGGTAGTGGATGGTAGTGGTAGTAGTGGTGGTGGTATTAGTGGTGGTGGTAGTAATAGTTGTGGTGGTAGTGGTGGTAGTCGCTTAAGAGGCCTTCCGCAGTCGCGACTCCTCAATCCTCCCCGTGGTGCCAGGCGCGGTGCACGCTGGGCAGGCAAAGCGTCCACGGTGCACGCCGGCGCGGTGCCAGGCGCGGTGCACACACGGGTAGCGGCGATGGTGGTGGCAGGGGGTGGCGGTGGTGGTGGCGGTGGTGGTGGCGGTGGTGGCGGCGGTGGTGGCGGGTGGCGGCGGTGGTGGCGGTGGTGGTGGTGGTGGCGGTGGTGGCGGTGGTGGCGGTGGTGGCAGGGGGTGGGGGCTATCCCCCGTACCAGTCGAGGAAGAGGAGGGAGAATGAGCACATGGCGAGGAAGAAAAGAATCCAGACGCGGAACCCCGCGTTGTTCTTCATCGCCTGGGGGGGGAGAGAGGGTGGGTGGGTGGGTGGGTAGGTGGGTGGGTGGGTGGGTGAGTGGGTGGGTGGGTGAGTGGGTGGGTGGGTGAGTGGGTGGGTGGGTGAGTGGGTGAGTGGGTGGGTGGGTGGGTGGGTGAGTGGGTGGGTGAGTGGGTGAGTGAGTGGGTGGGTGAGTGGGTGGGTGAGTGGGTGGGTGGGTGAGTGGGTGGGTGGGTGAGTGGGTGGGTGGGTGGGTGAGTGGGTGGGTGGGTGGGTGGGTGGGTGAGGGGGTGAGTGGGTGGGTGGGTGAGTGGGTGGGTGGGTGGGTGAGGGGGTGAGTGGGTGGGTGGGTGAGGGGGTGAGTGGGTGGGTGGGTGAGTGGGTGGGTGAGTGGGTGGGTGAGTGGGTGGGTGGGTGGGTGGGTGAGGGGGTGAGGGGGTGAGGGGGGAGAGAGGGTGGGTGAGTGGGTGAGTGGGTGAGTGGGTGGGTGGGTGAGTGTGTGAGTGGGTAGGTGAGTGAATGCGTGAGTGGGTAGGTAGGTGAGTGGGTAGGTGAACGAGTGGGTGAGTGGGTAGGTGAGTCAGTGGGTGAGTGGGTAGGTAGGTGAGTGAGTAGGTGAGTGAGTGGGTGAGTGAGTGAGTGGGTGAGTGAGTGAGTGGGTGAGTGGGTGAGTGAGTGAGTGGGTGAGTGAGTGGGTAGGTGAGTGAGTGAGTGGGTGAGTGAGTGGGTGAGTGAGTGAGTGAGTGGGTGAGTGAGTGGGTGAGTGGGTGAGTGGGTGAGTGAGTGGGTGAGTGAGTGGGTGAGTGAGTGGGTGAGTGAGTGAGTGAGTGGGTGAGTGAGTGGGTAGGTGAGTGAGTGAGTGGGTGAGTGAGTGGGTGAGTGGGTGGGTGAGTGGGTAGGTGAGTGGGTGGTGAGTGGGTGGGTGAGTGAGTGGGTGAGTGAGTGGGTGAGTGAGTGGGTGGGTGAGTGGATGAGTGAGTGGGTAGGTGAGTGGGTGGTTGAGTGGGTGAGTGGGTAGGTGAGTGGGTGGGTGAGTGGGTGGGTGGGTAGGTGAGTGGGTGAGTGAGTGAGTAGGTGAGTGAGTGAGTGGGTGAGGGGGTGAGTGGGTGAGTGAGTGAGTGAGTGGGTGAGTGGGTGGTGAGTGGGTGGGTGAGTGAGTGAGTAGGTGAGTGAGTGAGTGGGTTGGTAGGTGAGTAGGTGGTGAGGGGTGAGTGAGTGAGTGAGTGGGTGAGTGAGTGGGTGGGTGAGTGGGTGGGTGGGTGGGTGAGTGGGTGGGTGGGTAGGTGAGTGGGTGAGTGAGTGAGTGAGTAGGTGAGTGAGTGGGTGGGTGAGGGGGTGAGTGAGTGAGTGGGTAGGTGAGTAGGTGAGTGAGTGGGTGAGTGAGTGAGTAGGTAGGTAGATGAGTGAGTAGGTGAGGGGGTGGTGAGTAGGTGGTGAGGGGTGAGTGAGTGAGTGAGTATGTGAGTGAGTGGGTGGGTGGGTAGGTGGGTGAGTGAGTGAGTGAGTAGGTGAGTGAGTAGGTGAGTGAGTGAGTGAGTGGGTAGGTGAGTAGGTGAGTGAGTGGGTGAGTGAGTGAGTGAGTAGGTAGGTAGATGAGTGAGTAGGTGAGGGGGTGGTGAGTAGGTGGTGAGGGGTGAGTGAGTGAGTGGGTGAGTGAGTGAGTAAGTGAGTAGGTGAGTGAGTGGGTGGGTGGGTAGGTGGGTGAGTGAGTGGGTGGGTGAGTGAGTGAGTAGGTGAGTGAGTAGGTGAGTGAGTGAGTGAGTAGGTAGGTAGATGAGTGAGTAGGTGAGGGGGTGAGTGGGTGAGTGAGTAGGTGAGGGGGTGGTGAGTAGGTGAGTGAGTGGGTGAGTGAGTAGGTAGGTAGATGAGTGAGTAGGTGAGGGGGTGAGTGAGTAGGTGAGGGGGTGGTGAGTAGGTGAGTGAGTGGGTGAGTGAGTAGGTAGGTAGATGAGTGAGTAGGTGAGGGGGTGAGTGAGTAGGTGAGGGGGTGGTGAGTAGGTGGTGAGGGGTGAGGGATCCTCACCTCACGGATTTCCTCATTTCCCTCTTTGATGTTCTCTGTGGTTCCCACGACGGCCGAGTGGACCAGGTCAATGTCCCTCTCCTGGTGAGCACCGTCACTCACCACGTTACTCACCACACGCTCACCAACTCACGCACTCACCATGTCGCTCACCAACTCACTCACTAACTCGCTCACCAACTCCCTCACCAACTCCCTCACCAACTCCCTCACTCCCTCACCAACTCGCTCACCAACTCGCTCACCAACTCACTCACCTACTCACTCACCAACTCCCTCACCAACTCGCTCACCAACTCGCTCACCAACTCGCTCACCTACTCACTCACCAACTCCCTCACCAACTCCCTCACCAACTCCCTCACCAACTCGCTCACCAACTCGCTCACCTACTCACTCACCAACTCCCTCACCAACTCGCTCACCAACTCCCTCACCAACTCCCTCACCAACTCCCTCACCAACTCACTCACCAACTCACTCACCAACTCCCTCACCAACTCACCAACTCACTCACCAACTCCCTCCCCAACTCCCTCACCAACTCACTCACCAACTCCCTCACCAACTCGCTCACCAACTCGCTCACCAACTCGCTCACCAACTCGCTCACCAACTCGCTCACCTACTCGCTCACCAACTCGCTCACCAACTCGCTCACCAACTCACTCACCAACTCGCTCACCTACTCACTCCCTCACCAACTCACTCCCTCACCAACTCGCTCACCAACTCGCTCACCAACTCACTCACCAACTCACTCACCAACTCACTCACCACGTCGCTCACCCACCACGCCACTCACTCACCCACCAGCTCACTCACTCACCACGTCGCTCACCAACTCACTCACTCCCTCACCAACTCCCTCACCAACTCACTCACCAACTCACTCACTCCCTCACCAACTCCCTCACCAACTCACTCACCATCTCACTCACCAACTCACCAACTCGCTCACCAACTCGCTCACCAACTCACTCACCAACTCACTCCCTCACCAACTCACTCACTCACCAACTCACTCACCAACTCACCAACTCCCTCACCAACTCACTCACCAACTCACTCACCAACTCACTCCCTCACCAACTCGCTCACCAACTCACTCCCTCACCAACTCGCTCACCAACTCACTCCCTCAACAACTCGCTCACTTACCACGCCACTCACCAACTCACTCACCACGCCACTCACTCACCCACCAACTCGCTCACTCACCACGTCGCTCACCAACTCCCTCACCAACTCGCTCACCTACTCGCTCACCAACTCGCTCACCAACTCACTCACCAACTCACTCCCTCACCAACTCACTCCCTTACCAACTCGCTCACCAACTCGCTCACCAACTCACTCACCAACTCCCTCACCAACTCCCTCACCAACTCGCTCACCAACTCGCTCACCAACTCGCTCACCAACTCGCTCACCAACTCACTCACCAACTCACTCACCAACTCACTCACCAACTCACTCACTCCCTCACCAACTCCCTCACCAACTCACTCACCAACTCACTCACCAACTCACCAACTCGCTCACCAACTCGCTCACCAACTCACTCACCAACTCACTCCCTCACCAACTCACTCACTCACCAACTCACTCACCAACTCACTCACCTACTCACCAACTCCCTCACCAACTCCCTCACCAACTCACTCACCAACTCACTCACCAACTCACTCACCAACTCACTCACTCCCTCACCAACTCCCTCACCAACTCACTCACCAACTCACCAACTCGCTCACCAACTCGCTCACCAACTCACTCACCAACTCACTCACTCCCTCACCAACTCCCTCACCAACTCACTCACCAACTCACCAACTCGCTCACCAACTCGCTCACCAACTCACTCACCAACTCACTCACCAACTCACTCACCAACTCACTCACCAACTCGCTCACCAACTCACTCACCAACTCGCTCACCAACTCACTCACCAACTCGCTCACCAACTCACTCACCAACTCACTCACCAACTCACTCACCAACTCGCTCACCAACTCACTCACCAACTCACCAACTCCCTCACCAACTCACTCACCAACTCACTCACCAACTCACTCACCAACGCACCAACTCCCTCACCAACTCCCTCACCAACTCACTCACCAACTCACTCACTCCCTCACCAACTCCCTCACCAACTCACTCACCAACTCACCAACTCGCTCACCAACTCGCTCACCAACTCACTCACCAACTCACTCACTCCCTCACCAACTCCCTCACCAACTCACTCACCAACTCACCAACTCGCTCACCAACTCGCTCACCAACTCACTCACCAACTCACTCACCAACTCACTCACTCCCTCACCAACTCGCTCACCAACTCACTCACCAACTCACTCACCAACTCACTCACCAACTCACCAACTCGCTCACCAACTCGCTCACCAACTCACTCACCAACTCACTCACCAACTCACTCACCAACTCACTCACCAACTCGCTCACCAACTCACTCACCTGCTGTAGAACTTTGTCTGTGAATATCTCCTGGAGTCTGGAAATCTCCACCACCTTACCCTCGATTTGCCTGAAAGATATTCAACATCACCATCAACATCATCACCATCAACATCATCAACACCATCAACATCACCATCAACATCATCACCATCAACACCATCATCATCACCATCACCATCATCACCATCATCACCATCAACATCATCAACATCAACAACACCATCATCATCAACATCATCACCATCAACATCACCATCAACATCATCACCATCAACACCATCATCACCATCAACATCACCATCATCACCACCACCAACACCATCAACATCATCACTGCTATGATCGGTATCACCGTGGGTGGTTGAGTGATTGGGTAGGCGAGTGGGTGGGTGAGTGGGTGGGTGAGTGGGTGGGTGAGTGGGTAGGTGAGTGGGTGGGTGAGTGGGTAGGTGAGTGGGTGGGTGAGTGGGTGGGTGAGTGGGTAGGTGGGTGGGTAGGTGAGTGGGTAGGTGAGTGGGTAGGTGAGTGGGTAGGTGGGTGGGTGGGTGAGTGGGTAGGTGAGTGGGTAGGTGAGTGGGTAGGTGGGTGGGTAGGTGAGTGGGTAGGTGGGTGGGTAGGTGAGTGGGTAGGTGGGTGGGTAGGTGAGTGGGTAGGTGAGTGGGTAGGTGAGTGGGTAGGTGAGTGGGTAGGTGGGTGGGTAGGTGAGTGGGTAGGTGAGTGGGTAGGTGGGTGGGTAGGTGAGTGGGTAGGTGGGTGGGTAGGTGAGTGGGTAGGTGAGTGGGTAGGTGAGTGGGTAGGTGAGTGGGTAGGTGGGTGGGTAGGTGAGTGGGTAGGTGAGTGGGTAGGTGGGTGGGTGAGTGGGTAGGTGAGTGGGTAGGTGGGTGGGTAGGTAGGTGGGTAGGTAGGTGGGTAGGTGAGTGGGTAGGTGAGTGGGTAGGTGAGTGGGTAGGTGGGTGGGTAGGTGAGTGGGTAGGTGAGTGGGTAGGTGGGTGGGTGAGTGGGCAGGTGAGTGGGTAGGTGGGTGGGTAGGTAGGTGGGTAGGTAGGTGGGTAGGTGAGTGGGTAGGTGAGTGGGTAGGTGAGTGGGTAGGTGGGTGGGTAGGTGAGTGGGTAGGTGAGTGGGTAGGTGGGTGGGTAGGTGGGTGGGTGAGTGGGTAGGTGAGTGGGTAGGTGGGTGGGTAGGTGAGTGGGTAGGTGGGTGGGTAGGTGAGTGGGTAGGTGAGTGGGTAGGTGAGTGGGTAGGTGGGTGGGTGAGTGGGTAGGTGAGTGGGTAGGTGGGTGGGTAGGTGAGTGGGTAGGTGAGTGGGTAGGTGAGTGGGTAGGTGGGTGGGTAGGTAGGTGGGTAGGTAGGTGGGTAGGTGAGTGGGTAGGTGAGTGGGTAGGTGGGTGGGTAGGTGAGTGGGTAGGTGGGTGGGTAGGTGAGTGGGTGGGTGAGTGAGTAGGTGAGTGGGTGGGTGAGTGGGTGGGTGAGTGGGTGGGTGAGTGGGTAGGTGAGTGGGTAGGTGAGTGGGTGGGTGAGTGGGTAGGCGAGTGGGTAGGCGAGTGGGTAGGTGGGTGGGTAGGTGGGTGGGTAGGTGAGTGGGTAGGTGAGTGGGTGGGTGGGTAGGTGAGTGGGTAGGTGAGTGGGTAGGTGAGTGGGTAGGTGAGTGGGTGGGTAGGTGAGTGGGTAGGTGAGTGGGTAGGTGAGTGGGTGGGTAGGTGAGTGGGTAGGTGAGTGGGTAGGTGAGTGGGTGGGTGAGTGAGTGGGTGAGTGGGTAGGTGAGTGGGTGGGTGAGTGGGTGGGTGAGTGGTTGAGTGGGTAGGTGAGTGGGTAGGTGAGTGAATGGGTGAGTGGGTAGGTGAGTGGGTAGGTGAGTGGGTGGGTGAGTGGGTAGGTGAGTGGGTAGGTGAGTGGGTAGGTGAGTGGGTAGGTGAGTGGGTAGGTGAGTGAGTTGGTGGATGAGTGAGTAGGTGAGTGGGTGGGTGGGTGAGTGGGTAGGTGAGTGGGTGGGTGAGTGGGTGAGTGGGTAGGTGAGTGGGTGGGTGGGTAGCTGAGTGGGTAGGTGAGTTGGTAGGTGAGTGGGTAGGTGAGTGAGTGGGTGGGTGAGTGGGTAGGTGAGTGGGTGGGTGAGTGGGTAGGTGAGTGGGTGGGTGAGTGGGTAGGTGAGTGGGTAGGTGAGTGGGTAGGTGAGTGGGTGGGTGAGTGGGTAGGTGAGTGGGTGGGTGAGTGGGTAGGTGAGTGGGTGGTGAGTGGGTAGGTGAGTGAGTGGGTGAGTGGGTGGGTGAGTGGGTGGGTGAGTGGGTAGGTGAGTGGGTGGGTGAGTGGGTGGGTGAGTGAGTGGGTGAGTGGGTGGGTGAGTGGGTGGGTGAGTGGGTAGGTGAGTGGGTAGGTGAGTGGGTGGGTGAGTGGGTAGGTGAGTGGGTAGGTGAGAGGGTGGGTGAGTGGGTAGGTGAGTGGGTAGGTGAGTGGGTAGGTGAGTGGGTGGGTGAGTGGGTAGGTGAGTGGGTGGGTGGGTAGGTGAGTGGGTAGGTGAGTGGGTAGGTGAGTGGGTAGGTGAGTGGGTGGGTGAGTGGGTAGGTGAGTGGGGGGGTGAGTGGGTGGGTGAGTGGGTGAGTGGGTAGGTGAGTGGGTAGGTGAGTGGGTAGGTGAGTGGGTAGGTGAGTGGGTAGGTGAGTGGGTGGGTGAGTGGGTAGGTGAGTGGGTAGGTGAGTGGGTGGGTGAGTGGGTAGGTGAGTGGGTAGGTGAGTGGGTGGGTGAGTGGGTAGGTGAGTGGGTAGGTGAGTGGGTAGGTGAGTGGGTAGGTAAGTGGGTAGGTGGGTAGGTGAGTGGGTGGGTGAGTGGGTAGGTGAGTGGGTAGGTGGGTAGGTGAGTGGGTGGGTGAGTGGGTGGGTGAGTGGGTGGGTGAGTGGGTAGGTGAGTGGGTGGGTGAGTGGGTGGGTAGGTGAGTGGGTGAGTGGGTAGGTGAGTGGGTAGGTGAGTGGGTGAGTGGGTAGGTGAGTGGGTGGGTGAGTGGGTAGGTGAGTGGGTGGGTGAGTGGGTGGGTAGGTGAGTGGGTGAGTGGGTAGGTGAGTGGGTAGGTGAGTGGGTGAGTGGGTAGGTGAGTGGGTGGGTGAGTGGGTGGGTGAGTGGGTGAGTGGGTAGGTGAGTGGGTAGGTGAGTGGGTAGGTGAGTGGGTAGGTGAGTGGGTGGGTGAGTGGGTAGGTGAGTGGGTAGGTGAGTGGGTGGGTGAGTGGGTAGGTGAGTGGGTAGGTAAGTGGGTAGGTGGGTAGGTGAGTGGGTGGGTGAGTGGTAGGTGAGTGGGTGGTAGGTGAGTGGGTGGGTGAGTGGGTGGGTGAGTGGGTAGGTGAGTGGGTGGGTGAGTGGTGTGGGTGAGTGGTGGGTGAGTGGGTGGGTGAGTGGGTGGTGAGTGGGTAGGTGAGTGGGTGGTGAGTGGGTAGGTGAGTGGGTAGGTGAGTGGGAGGTGAGTGGGTAGGTGAGTGGTGGTGAGGGTGTGAGTGGGTGGTGTGGGTAGGTGAGTGGGGTGGTGGGTGGGTGAGTGGGTAGGTGAAGTGGGTGGTGAGAGTGGGTGGTGAGTGGGTAGGTGAGTGGGTGGTGAGTGGGTGGTGAGTGGGTAGGTGAGTGGGTGGTGAGTGTGGGTAGGTGAGTGGGTGGTGTGAGTGGGTGGTGAGTGGGTAGGTGAGTGTGGGTGAGTGGGTAGGTGAGTGGGTGGGTGAGTGGGTGGGTGAGTGGGTGAGGGGGGTGAGTGGGTGGGTGAGTGGGTGGGTGAGTGGGTGGTGAGTGGTGGGTGGTGGGTGAGTGGGTGGTGAGTGGGTAGGTGAGTGGGTGGGTGAGTGGGTGGGGTGGTGAGTGGGTGGGTGAGTGGGTGGGTGAGGGGTGGTGAGTGGGTAGGTGAGTGGGTAGGTGAGTGGGTAGGGTGAGTGGGTGGGTGGTGGTGTGGGTGGTGGTGGGTGGGTGAGTGGGTGGGTGAGTGGGTGGGTGGAGTGGGGTAGGTGAGTGGGTGGGTGAGTGGGTGGTGAGTGGGTGAGTGGGTGGGTGAGTGGGTGGTGAGTGGGTGGGTGAGTGGGTGGTGGTGGGTGAGTGGTGGTGAGTGGGTGGGTGAGTGGGTGGTGAGTGGGTGGTGAGTGGGTAGGGTGAGTGGGTAGGTGAGTGGTGGGTGAGTGGGTGGGTGAGTGGGTGGGTGAGTGGTGGTGGGTGGTGAGTGGGTGGGTGAGTGGGTGGTGGGTGGTGAGTGGGTAGGTGAGTGGGTGGTGAGTGGGTGGTGAGGGTGAGTGGGTGGGTGAGTGGGTAGGTGAGTGGTGGTAGTGGGTGGGTGAGTGGGTGGGTGAGTGGGTGGGTGAGTGGGTGGGTGAGTGGGTAGGGTGAGTGGGTAGGTGAGTGGGTGGTGAGTGGGTAGGTGAGTGGGTAGGTGAGTGGGTGGGTGAGTGGGTGGTGAGTGGGTAGGTGAGTGGGTGGGTGAGTGGTGGTGAGTGGGTGGGTGAGTGGGTAGGTGAGTGGGTAGGTGAGTGGGTGGGTGAGTGGTGGGTGGGTGAGTGGGTGAGTGGTGGGTGAGTGGTGGGTGAGTGGGTGGGTGAGTGGGTAGGTGAGTGGGTGGGTGGTGGGTAGGTGAGTGGGTGGTGAGTGGGTAGGTGAGTGGGTAGGTGAGTGGGTAGGTGAGTGGGTGGTGAGTGGGGAGTGGGTGAGGTGAGTGGGTAGGTGAGTGGGTAGGTGAGTGGGTGGGTGAGTGGGGGTGAGTGGGTGGGTGAGTGGGTGGGTGAGTGGGTGGGTGAGGTGGTGGGTGAGTGGGTGGGTGAGTGGGTAGGTGAGTGGGTGGGTGAGTGGGTAGGTGAGTGGGTAGGTGAGTGGGTGGTGAGTGGGTGGGTGAGTGGGTAGGTGAGTGGGGTGGGGGTGGGTGGGTGGTGAGTGGGTGGGTGGGTGGTGAGTGGGTAGGTGAGTGGGTAGGTGAGTGGGGTGAGTGGGTAGGTGAGGTGGGTGGGTGAGTGGTGGTGAGTGGGTAGGTGAGTGGGTGGGTGGTGGGTGGTGAGTGGGTAGGGTGGTGGGTAGGTGAGTGGGTGGGTGAGTGGGTAGGTGAGTGGGTAGGTGAGTGGGTAGGTGAGTGGGTGGGTGAGTGGGAGGTGGGTGGGTGAGTGGGTAGGTGAGTGGGTAGGTGAGTGGGTGGGTGAGTGGGTAGGTGAGTGGGTAGGTGAGTGGGTGGGTGGGTAGGTGAGTGGGTAGGTGAGTGGGTGGGTGGTGAGTGGGTAGGTGAGTGGGTGGTGAGTGGGTGAGTGGGTGGGTGAGTGGGTGGTGAGTGGGTAGGTGAGTGGGTAGGTGAGGTGGGTGGGGTGTGAGTGGTAGGTGAGTGGTAGGTGAGTGGGTGTGGGTGAGTGGGTAGGTGAGTGGGTGGGTGGGTGAGGGTGGGGTTGGGTGAGTGGGGTAGGTGAGTGGGTAGGTGAGTGGGTAGGTGTAGTGGGTAGGTGAGTGGGTAGGTGAGTGGGTGGGTGAGGGTGGGTAGGTGAGTGGGTAGGTGAGTGGTGGTGAGTGGGTGGGTGAGTGGGTAGGTGAGTGGGTAGGTGAGTGGGTAGGTTGAGTGGGTAGGTGAGTGGGTAGGGGAGGGAGTGGGTAGGTGAGGTGGGTGGGTGGGTAGGGTGGGGTGGGTGAGTGGGT
>NW_027620658.1:10000-27487 GCF_964198595.1 Lampetra fluviatilis | reverse complement strand
AGAGGGGGGGGGGGGTGAGTGAGATGGAACAGATGGAGATTAGTGCACTCACTGTGTCAGAGAGAGAGGGGGGGGGTGAGTGAGTGAGATGGAACAGATGGAGATTAGTGCACTCACTGTGTCACAGAGAGAGGGGGGGGGGGGTGAGTGAGATGGAACAGATGGAGATTAGTGCACTCACTGTGTCAGAGAGAGAGAGGGGGGGGGGGTGAGTGAGATGGAACAGATGGAGATTAGTGCACTCACTGTGTCAGAGAGAGAGGGGGGGGGTGAGTGAGATGGAACAGATGGAGATTAGTGCACTCACTGTGTCACAGAGAGAGGGGGGGGGGGGTGAGTGAGATGGAACAGATGGAGATTAGTGCACTCACTGTGTCAGAGAGAGAGAGGGGGGGGGGTGAGTGAGATGGAACAGATGGAGATTAGTGCACTCACTGTGTCAGAGAGAGAGAGGGGGGGGGGGTGAGATGGAACAGATGGAGATTAGTGCACTCACTGTGTCATAGAGAGAGAGGGGGGGGGGGTGAGTGAGATGGAACAGATGGAGATTAGTGCACTCACTGTGTCATAGAGAGAGAGGGGGGGGGGGTGAGTGAGATGGAACAGATGGAGATTAGTGCACTCACCGTGTCATAGAGAGAGGGGGGGGGGGTGAGTGAGATGGAACAGATGGAGATTAGTCCACACACTGTGACACAGAGAGAGGGGGGGGGGGGTGAGTGAGATGGAACAGATGGAGATTAGTGCACTCACTGTGTCATACAGAGAGAGGGGGGGGGGGTGAGTGAGATGGAACAGATGGAGATTAGTGCACTCACTGTGTCAGAGAGAGAGGGGGGGGGGGGTGAGTGAGATGGAACAGATGGAGATTAGTGCACTCACTGTGTCATAGAGAGAGAGGGGGGGTGAGTGAGATGGAACAGATGGAGATTAGTGCACTCACTGTGTCATAGAGAGAGGGGGGGGGGGTGAGTGAGATGGAACAGATGGAGATTAGTGCACTCACTGTGTCATAGAGAGAGGGGGGGGGGGGTGAGTGAGATGGAACAGATGGAGATTAGTGCACTCACTGTGTCATAGAGAGAGGGGGGGGGGTGAGTGAGATGGAACAGATGGAGATTAGTGCACTCACTGTGTCAGAGAGAGAGGGGGGGGGGGTGAGTGAGATGGAACAGATGGAGATTAGTGCACTCACTGTGTCACAGAGAGAGGGGGGGGGGGTGAGTGAGATGGAACAGATGGAGATTAGTGCACTCACTGTGTCATAGAGAGAGAGGGGGGGGGGTGAGTGAGATGGAACAGATGGAGATTAGTGCACTCACTGTGTCAGAGATAGGGGGGGGGGGTGAGTGAGATGGAACAGATGGAGATTAGTGCACTCACTGTGTCACAGAGAGAGGGGGGGGGGTGAGTGAGATGGAACAGATGGAGATTAGTGCACTCACTGTGTCATAGAGAGAGAGGGGGGGGGTGAGTGAGATGGAACAGATGGAGATTAGTGCACACACTGTGTCACAGAGAGAGGGGGGGGGGGGTGAGTGAGATGGAACAGATGGAGATTAGTGCACTCACTGTGTCATAGAGAGAGAGGAGGGGGGTGAGTGAGATGGAACAGATGGAGATTAGTGCACTCACTGTGTCATAGAGAGAGAGGGGGGGGGTGAGTGAGATGGAACAGATGGAGATTAGTGCACTCACTGTGTCACAGAGAGAGGGGGGGGGGGTGAGTGAGATGGAACAGATGGAGATTAGTGCACTCACTGTGTCACAGAGAGAGGGGGGGGGGGGTGAGTGAGATGGAACAGATGGAGATTAGTGCACTCACTGTGTCACAGAGAGAGGGGGGGGGGGGTGAGTGAGATGGAACAGATGGAGATTAGTGCACTCACTGTGTCATAGAGAGAGAGGGGGGGGTGAGTGAGATGGAACAGATGGAGATTAGTGCACTCACTGTGTCACAGAGAGAGGGGGGGGGGTGAGTGAGATGGAACAGATGGAGATTAGTGCACTCACTGTGTCAGAGAGAGAGAGGGGGGGGTGAGTGAGATGGAACAGATGGAGATTAGTGCACTCACTGTGTCACAGAGAGAGGGGGGGGGTGAGTGAGATGGAACAGATGGAGATTAGTGCACTCACTGTGTCACAGAGAGAGGGGGGGGGGGGTGAGTGAGATGGAACAGATGGAGATTAGTGCACTCACTGTGTCAGAGAGAGAGGGGGGGGGGGTGAGTGAGATGGAACAGATGGAGATTAGTCCACACACTGTGTCAGAGAGAGGGGGGGGGGTGAGTGAGATGGAACAGATGGAGATTAGTGCACTCACTGTGTCAGAGAGAGAGGGGGGGGGTGAGTGAGATGGAACAGATGGAGATTAGTGCACTCACTGTGTCAGAGAGAGAGGGGGGGGGGGTGAGTGAGATGGAACAGATGGAGATTAGTCCACACACTGTGTCACAGAGAGAGGGGGGGGGGGTGAGTGAGATGGAACAGATGGAGATTAGTGCACTCACTGTGTCACAGAGAGAGGGGGGGGGGGGTGAGTGAGATGGAACAGATGGAGATTAGTCCACACCAAAGCTGCCCCAGGTAGCCTCTAGCAGGGCTGCAGGGGCAAGTGCTGAGACACAGACAAAGCTCCCCCAGGTAGCCTCTAGCAGGGCTGTAGGGGCAAGTGCTGAGACACACAGACAAAGCTCCCCCAGGTAGCCTCCAGCAAGGCTGCAGGGGCAAGTGCTGAGACACAGACAAAGCTGGCCCAGGTAGCCTCTAGCAGGGCTGCAGGGGCAAGTGCTGAGACAGACAAAGCCGCCCCAGGTAGCCTCTAGCAGGGCTGCAGGGGCAAGTGCTGAGACACAGACAAAGCTCCCCCAGGTAGCCTCTAGCAGGGCTGCAGGGGCAAGTGCTGAGACACAGACAAAGCTACCCCAGGTAGCCTCTAGCAGGGCTGTAGGGGCAAGTGCTGAGACACAGACAAAGCCACCCCAGGTAGCCTCTAGCAGGGCTGCAGGGGCAAGTGCTGAGACACAGACAAAGCTCCCCCAGGTAGCCTCTAGCAGGGCTGCAGGGGCAAGTGCTGAGACACAGACAAAGCTCCCCCAGGTAGCCTCTAGCAGGGGCAAGTGCTGAGACACAGACAAAGCTCGCCCAGGTAGCCTCTAGCAGGGCTGTGACGTCACGTCGAGTGACGTCACCGGTGAGTGACGTCACGCACGACACAGCTGGGTCGGTGACGTCACCTTTGGTCTTTATTTGTTACGCGGAAACACTGTGTGTGTGTGTGTACATGTGTGTGTGTGTGTGTACATGTGTGTGTGTGTGTGTACATGTGTGTGTGTACATGTGTGTGTGTGTGTGTACATGTGTGTGTGTGTGTGTACATGTGTGTGTGTGTGTGTACATGTGTGTGTGTACATGTGTGTGTGTGTGTGTACATGTGTGTGTGTGTGTGTACATGTGTGTGTGTCTCTGTGTGTGTGTACATGTGTGTGTGTGTGTACATGTGTGTGTGTACATGTGTGTGTGTGTGTACATGTGTGTGTGTGTGTGTACATGTGTGTGTGTGTGTACATGTGTGTGTGTACATGTGTGTGTGTACATGTGTGTGTGTACATGTGTGTGTGTGTGTGTACATGTGTGTGTGTACATGTGTGTGTGTGTGTGTACATGTGTGTGTGTGTGTACATGTGTGTGTGTGTGTGTACATGTGTGTGTGTGTGTACATGTGTGTGTGTACATGTGTGTGTGTACATGTGTGTGTGTACATGTGTGTGTGTGTGTGTACATGTGTGTGTGGGTACATGTGTGTGTGTGTGTACATGTGTGTGTGTGTGTGTACATGTGTGTGTGTGTACATGTGTGTGTGTGTGTACATGTGTGTGTGTGTGTACATGTGTGTGTGTACATGTGTGTGTGTGTACATGTGTGTGTGTGTACATGTGTGTGTGTCTCTGTGTGTGTGTACATGTGTGTGTGTGTGTGTGTACATGTGTGTGTGTACATGTGTGTGTGTACATGTGTGTGTGTACATGTGTGTGTGTACATGTGTGTGTGTGTACATGTGTGTGTGTGTGTACATGTGTGTGTGTGTGTGTACATGTGTGTGTGTACATATGTGTGTGTACATGTGTGTGTGTGTGTACATGTGTGTGTGTACATGTGTGTGTGTGTGTGTACATGTGTGTGTGTGTGTACATGTGTGTGTGTACATGTGTGTGTGTACATGTGTGTGTGTGTGTGTACATGTGTGTGTGGGTACATGTGTGTGTGTGTGTACATGTGTGTGTGTGTGTGTACATGTGTGTGTGTGTACATGTGTGTGTGTGTGTACATGTGTGTGTGTGTGTACATGTGTGTGTGTACATGTGTGTGTGTGTACATGTGTGTGTGTGTACATGTGTGTGTGTGTACATGTGTGTGTGTACATGTGTGTGTACATGTGTGTGTACATGTGTGTGTGTGTACGTGTGTGTGTGTACATGTGTGTGTGTGTGTACATGTGTGTGTGTACATGTGTGTGTGTACATGTGTGTGTGTGTGTGTACATGTGTGTGTGTGTGTGTACATGTGTGTGTGTGTACATGTGTGTGTGTGTGTACATGTGTGTGTGTGTACATGTGTGTGTGTGTACATGTGTGTGTGTGTGTACATGTGTGTGTGTGTGTACATGTGTGTGTGTGTACATGTGTGTGTGTGTACATGTGTGTGTACATGTGTGTGTGTGTGTGTGTACATGTGTGTGTGTGTACATGTGTGTGTGTGTGTACGTGTGTGTGTGTGTACATGTGTGTGTGTACATGTGTGTGTGTGTGTACATGTGTGTGTGTGTACATGTGTGTGTGTGTACATGTGTGTGTGTGTACATGTGTGTGTGTCTCTGTGTGTGTGTACATGTGTGTGTGTGTGTACATGTGTGTGTGTGTACATGTGTGTGTGTGTACATGTGTGTGTGTGTGTGTACATGTGTGTGTGTGTACATGTGTGTGTGTGTGTACATGTGTGTGTGTGTACATGTGTGTGTGTGTACATGTGTGTGTGTACATGTGTGTGTGTGTGTACATGTGTGTGTGTGTGTGTACATGTGTGTGTGTGTACATGTGTGTGTGTGTGTACATGTGTGTGTGTGTACATGTGTGTGTGTGTACATGTGTGTGTGTGTGTACATGTGTGTGTGTGTGTGTACATGTGTGTGTGTGTGTGTACATGTGTGTGTGTGTACATGTGTGTGTGTGTACATGTGTGTGTGTGTGTACATGTGTGTGTGTGTGTGTACATGTGTGTGTGTGTGTGTACATGTGTGTGTGTGTACATGTGTGTGTGTGTGTGTACATGTGTGTGTGTGTACATGTGTGTGTGTGTACATGTGTGTGTGTGTGTACATGTGTGTGTGTGTGTACATGTGTGTGTGTGTCTCTGTGTGTGTGTACATGTGTGTGTGTGTGTACATGTGTGTGTGTGTACATGTGTGTGTGTGTACATGTGTGTGTGTGTGTGTACATGTGTGTTTGTGTACATGTGTGTGTGTGTACATGTGTGTGTGTGTGTACATGTGTGTGTGTGTACATGTGTGTGTGTGTACATGTGTGTGTGTGTACATGTGTGTGTGTGTGTGTACATGTGTGTGTGTGTACGTGTGTGTGTGTGTACATGTGTGTGTGTGTACATGTGTGTGTGTGTGTGTACATGTGTGTGTGTGTACATGTGTGTGTGTGTGTACATGTGTGTGTGTGTACATGTGTGTGTGTGTACATGTGTGTGTGTGTACATGTGTGTGTGTCTCTGTGTGTGTGTACATGTGTGTGTGTGTGTACATGTGTGTGTGTGTACATGTGTGTGTGTGTACATGTGTGTGTGTGTACATGTGTGTGTGTGTGTGTACATGTGTGTGTGTGTACATGTGTGTGTGTGTGTACATGTGTGTGTGTGTACATGTGTGTGTGTGTGTACATGTGTGTGTGTGTACATGTGTGTGTGTGTGTACATGTGTGTGTGTGTGTACATGTGTGTGTGTGTACATGTGTGTGTGTGTACATGTGTGTGTGTGTGTACATGTGTGTGTGTGTACATGTGTGTGTGTGTCTCTGTGTGTGTGTGTACATGTGTGTGTGTGTGTGTCTCTGTGTGTGTGTACATGTGTGTGTGTGTACATGTGTGTGTGTGTACATGTGTGTGTGTGTACATGTGTGTGTGTGTACATGTGTGTGTGTGTCTCTGTGTGTGTGTCTCTGTGTGTGTGTACATGTGTGTGTGTGTGTACATGTGTGTGTACATGTGTGTGTGTACATGTGTGTGTGTGTGTACATGTGTGTGTGTCTCTGTGTGTGTGTACATGTGTGTGTGTGTGTACATGTGTGTGTGTGTGTACATGTGTGTGTGTGTACATGTGTGTGTGTCTCTGTGTGTGTGTACATGTGTGTGTGTGTGTACATGTGTGTGTGTGTGTACATGTGTGTGTGTGTACATGTGTGTGTGTCTCTGTGTGTGTGTACATGTGTGTGTGTGTGTACATGTGTGTGTGTGTGTACATGTGTGTGTGTGTGTACATGTGTGTGTGTACATGTGTGTGTGTGTGTACATGTGTGTGTGTGTGTACATGTGTGTGTGTTTATATATAGAAGATGTGTATATAGTAACCGTAACATCGATAATCATCGTTACTAACATCATCACCATCAACATCATCATCAACATCATCATCAACATCATCATCAACATCATCATCAACATCATCATCAACATCATCATCAACATCATCATCAACATCATCATCAACATCATCATCAACATCATCATCAACATCATCATCAACATCATCGCTATCATCGTCATCATCATGACCATCATCGCTATCATCAACATCATCATCAACATCATCATCATTACCACCATCATCATCACCATCATCATCACCAACATCACCATCATCACCATCATCATCATCACCATCATCACCAACATCATCATCACTATCAACATCATCACTATCAACATCATCAACATCACTACTATCATCATCATCAACATCATCCTCACCATCAACATAATCATCATCACCATCACTATCACCATCATCACCATCATCACCAACATCATCATCATCATCACTACCATCATCACCACTATCATCACCATCATCATCATCACCACCATCACAATCATCACCACCATCATCACCACTATCATCACCATCATCATCATCACCACCATCACAATCATCACAATCAATAATCACCATCAGCACCATCATCCTCACCATCATCAACATCATCATCGCCATCACTATCACCATCATCACCATCATCACCAACATCATCATCATCATCACTACCATCATCACCATCATCACCAACATCATCATCACTACCATCATCACCATCACTATCACCATCATCACCATCATCACCATCATCACAATAAATCATCATCACCATCATCATAATCAATCATCACAGTCAATGATCACCATCAGCACCATCATCATCACCATCATCACCATCATCATCACCATCATCAACATCATCAACATCATCATCGCCATCACTATCACCATCATCACCATCATCACCAACATCATCACCATCATCACCAACATCATCATCATCATCACCATCATCACCATCATCACCATCATCACCATCATCACCATCATCACCATCATCACCATCATCACCATCATCATCATCATCATCATCACCATCATCACCATCATCGCCATCATCATCATCATCACCATCATCACCATCATCACCATCATCACCATCATCATCATCATCATCACCATCATCACCATCATCACCATCATCACCATCATCACCATCATCACTACCATCATCACCATCACTACCATCATCACCATCATCATCACCATCATCACCATCATCACCATCATCACCATCATCATCACCATCATCACCATCATCATCATCATCATCACCATCACTACCATCATCACCATCATCATCACCATCACTATCAACAAAGCCCACAACTTTAATGTCTGTGTATAGTTGCACACGAACGAGTGTGTGTCACTGTGTGTGTACATATGAGTGTGTACATATGAGTGTGTGTACATGAGTGTGTGTACACATGAGTGTGTGTACATGAGTGTGTGTGTGTACATATGAGTGTGTGTACATATGAGTGTGTACATATGAGTGTGTGTACACGTGTGTGTGTGTACATATGAGTGTGTGTGTGTACACATGAGTGTGTGTACATATGAGTGTGTACATATGAGTGTGTGTACACGTGTGTGTGTGTGTACATGTGAGTGTGTGTATACATGAGTGTGTGTGTGTGTGTACACGTGTGTGTGTGTACATATGAGTGTGTACATATGAGTGTGTACATATGAGTGTGTACATATGAGTGTGTTTACAAAAATACTGCATTATCTAGGCATCGGGGTGAATATAAAAATCTATTTAAAAAAATCGCGTACGAAGTTCAACCAAGTTGCACAACTCCTCTGTGCAACACATTCACACACACACACACACACGCGCATGTCTGTGTGTGTGTGTCTGTGTTAGTGTGTGTCTGTGTGTGTCTGTGTGTGTGAGTGTGTGTCTATGTGTGTGTCTGTGTGTGTGTGTGTCTGTGTGTGTCTGTGTGTGTGTCTGTGCAACACATTCACACACACACGCATGTCTGTGTGTGTGTGTGTCTGTGTTAGTGTGTGTCTGTGTGTGTCTGTGTGTGTGAGTGTGTGTGTCTGTGTGTGTGTGTGTTAGTGTGTGTCTGTGTGTGTCTGTGTGTGTGTCTGTGCAACACATTCACACACACACACACACACGCGCATGTCTGTGTGTGTGTGTGTGTCTGTGTTAGTGTGTGTCTGTGTGTGTCTGTGTGTGTGAGTGTGTGTCTATGTGTGTGTCTGTGTGTGCGTGAGTGTGTCTGTGTGTGTGTCTGTGTGTGTGTGTCTGTGTGTGTGAGTGTGTCTGTCTATGTGTGTGTCTGTGTGTGCGTGAGTGTGTCTGTGTGTGTGTCTGTGTGTGTGTGTCTGTGTGTGTGAGTGTGTGTGTGTCTGTCTGTGTGTGTGTGTCTGTGTGTGTCTGTGTGTGTGTGTTAGTGTGTGTCTGTGTGTGTGTGTGTGTTAGTGTGTGTGTCTGTGTGTGTGTGTGTCTTTGTCTGTCTGTGTGTGTGTGTTTGTGTGTCTGTGTGTGTGTCTGTGTGTGTCTGTGTGTGTGTGTGTCTTTGTCTGTGTGGCTGTGTGTGTGACTGTGTGTGTCTGTGTGTGTGTCTCTGTGTGTGTCTGTGTGTGTGTCTGTGTGTGTGTGTGTCTGTGTGTGTGTGTGACTGTGTGTGTCTGTGTCTGTGTGTCTATGTGTGTCTGTGTGTGTGTCTGTGTGTCTATGTGTGTGTGTGTGTCTGTGTGTGAGTCTCTGTATGCGTGTGTGTGTGTGTGCCACACGGGGGGAGACAAAGGCGGCCGGGCGTGGTGGTTGTGGTGGTTGTGGTGGTGGTTGTTGTGGTGGTGGTTGTGGTGGTGGTTGTGGTAGTGGTGGTGATGGTAGTGGTGGTGGTAGTGGTGGTGATGATAGTGGTGGTGGTGATGATAGTGGTGGTGGTGGTAGAGGTTGTGGTGGTAGTGGTGGTGGTGGTGGTTGTTGTGGTGGTTGTGGTGGTGGTTGTGGTGGTGCTGGCCACCCACCCCTCTGTGTGTGTAGCCACAGTGCCGGTAGCCTTCATAGACGCTGCTGAGTGGGTGGGTGAGTGGGTGAGTGGGTGGGTGAGTGAGCGGGTGAGTGGGTGGGTGAGTGGGTGAGTGGGTGGGTGAGTGAGCGGGTGAGTGGGTGGGTGAGTGGGTGAGTGGGTGGGTGAGTGGGTGAGTGGGTGAGTGAGTGAGTGGGTGAGTGAGTGAGTGAGTGGGTGAGTGGGTGAGTGGGTGGGTGAGTGAGTGGGTGAGTGGGTAGGTGAGTGGGTGAGTGGGTGGGTGAGTGAGTGAGTGGGTGAGTGGGTAGGTGAGTGAGTGGGTGAGTGGGTGAGTGGGTGGGTGAGTGAGTGGGTGAGTGGGTGAGTGGGTGAGTGAGCGAGTGGGTGAGTGAGTGGGTGGGTCAGTGAGTGGGTGAGTGAGTGGGTGAGTGAGTGGGTGGGTGAGTGAGTGAGTGGGTGAGTGAGTGGGTGGGTCAGTGAGTGGGTGAGTGAGTGGGTGAGTGAGTGGGTGGGTGAGTGAGTGGGCGAGTGAGTGGGTGAGTGGGTGGGTGAGTGAGTGAGTTGGTGAGTGAGTAAGTGAGTGGGTGAGTGAGTGGGTGAGTGAGTAGGTGAGTGGGTGAGTGAGTGGGTGGGTCAGTGAGTGGGTGAGTGAGTGGGTGGGTGAGTGAGTGGGTGAGTGGGTGAGTGAGTGGGTGAGTGAGTAAGTGGGTGAGTGGGTGAGTAAGTGAGTAAGTGCGTGAATGAGTGAGTGGTTGAGTGAGTGGATGAGTGGCTGCTGGTAATATATTGATGCAGCTGATGATGATGATACTGCCGATGATGATTATGCTGCTGACGATGCTGCTGCTGCTGATGCTGATGATGATGCTGATGATGTAGCTGATGCTTCTGATGATGCTGCTGCTGCTGCTGATGATGATGATGCTGATGATGTAGCTGATGCTTCTGATGATGATGCTGATGCTGATGATGCTGCTGCTGATGATGCTGCTACTGATGATGCTGCTGCTGATGATGCTGCTACTGATGATGCTGCTGATGATGATGATGCTGATGATGCTGCTACTGATGATGCTGATGCTGCTGCTACTGATGCTGCTACTGATGCTGCTGCTACTGATGATGCTGATGCTGATGATGCTGCTACTGATGCTGCTACTGATGCTGCTGCTACTGATGATGCTGATGCTGATGATGCTGCT
This sequence comes from Lampetra fluviatilis, assembly GCF_964198595.1. NCBI lineage: Eukaryota > Metazoa > Chordata > Hyperoartia > Petromyzontiformes > Petromyzontidae > Lampetra > Lampetra fluviatilis. Next base: position 16,628 of record NW_027620658.1, on the reverse strand, counting down.
ACTGATGCTGCTACTGATGATGCTGCTACTGATGATGCTGATGCTACTGATGCTGCTACTGATGCTGCTGATGATGCTGATGATGTTGCTACTGATGATGCTACTGATGATGTTGCTACTGATGATGCTACTGATGATGCTGCTACTGATGATGCTGATGCTGATGATGCTGCTGCTGCTGATGCTGCTACTGATGCTGATGATGCTGATGCTGATGCTGATGATGCTGCTACTGATGATGCTACTGGTGCTGCTGATGCTGCTACTGATGCTGCTACTGATGATGCTGCTACTGATGATGCTACTGGTGCTGCTGATGCTGCTACTGATGCTGCTGATGATGCTACTGATGCTGCTGATGATGCTGATGATGTTGCTACTGATGATGCTTCTGATGATGCTGCTGCTGATGCTGCTGTTGCTACAGCTGCGGATGCTGCTGTTGCGGCTGCTGCTGCTGCTGCTGCTGATGATGATTCTGCTGCTGATGGTGAATCAGCTGCTGCTGCTGATGATGATGAATCTGCTGCTGATGATGCTGCTGCTGTTGCTGCCGCTGCTGCTGCTGATGCTGCTGCTGATGATGATTCTGCTGCTGTTGCTGCCGCTGCTGCTGCTGATGATGATGATTCTGCTGCTGCTGATGCTGCTGATGATGCTGCTGATGATGATGATGCCGATGGGAGGCTGGGGGTTGGTTGGTGGTGCCTGGTGCAAGGGCAGTGTGCTGATGCTGCTGCTGCTGCTGATGCTGATGATGATGCTGATGCTGATGATGCTGCTGATGATGCTGATCGTGAGAGAAGACAGAATCGTCTCCTGACGACGTGGAGGAGGTGGAGGAGGTGGAGGAGGTGGAGGAGGTGGTGGAGGTGGTGGAGGTGGTGGAGGTGCGGTCTGCACCACGGACAGAGTTGACCTGGAGCAGATCCACAGGGTCAGAGAGCTCCAGGTAGTCCTGGCGGAGGGCGAGTTAGACACACACAGAGAGACACAGAGTCAGAGAGACACACAGAGAGACACAGAGTCATAGAGAGACACAGAGAGACACACACAGAGACACACAGAGAGACACACACACAGAGACACACACACAGAGACACACACACAGAGACACAGAGAGACACACACAGAGACACACACACAGAGAGCTCCAGGTAGTCCTGGCGGAGGGCGAGTCAGAGAGACACACAGAGAGACACAGAGTCAGAGAGACACACAGAGAGACACAGAGTCAGAGAGAGACACAGAGAGACACACACAGAGACACACAGAGAGACACACACACAGAGACACACACACAGAGACACAGAGAGACACACACAGAGACACACACACAGAGAGCTCCAGGTAGTCCTGGCGGAGGGAGAGTTAGACACACACAGAGAGACACACACAGAGACACAGAGTCATAGAGAGACACAGAGAGACACACAGAGAGACACACACAGAGACACACACACAGAGACACACACACAGAGACACACAGAGACACACACAGAGACACACAGAGAGCTCCAGGTAGTCCTGGCGGAGGGCGAGTTAGACACACACAGAGAGACACAGAGTCAGAGAGACACACAGAGAGACACAGAGTCAGAGAGACACACAGAGAGACACACACAGAGAGACACAGAGTCAGAGAGACACACACAGAGACACACAGAGAGCTCCAGGTAGTCCTGGCGGAGGGCGAGGCAGAGACACACAGAGAGACACAGAGTCAGAGAGACACACAGAGACACACACACAGAGACACAGAGTCAGAGAGACACACAGAGAGACACACAGAGAGACACAGAGTCAGAGAGACACACAGAGAGACACAGAGTCAGAGAGACACACAGAGAGACACACACAGAGACACAGAGTCAGAGAGAGACACAGAGACACACAGAGAGACACACACAGAGACACACAGAGAGCTCCAGGTAGTCCTGGCGGAGGGCGAGTTAGACACACACAGAGAGACACAGAGTCAAAGAGACACACAGAGAGACACAGAGTCAGAGAGACACACACAGAGACACAGAGTCAGAGAGAGACACAGAGAGACACACAGAGAGACACAGAGTCAGAGAGACACACACAGAGACACACAGAGAGCTCCAGGTAGTCCTGGCGGAGGGCGAGGCAGACACACACAGAGAGACACAGAGTCAAAGAGAGACACAGAGAGACACACACAGAGACACAGAGAGACACACACAGAGACACAGAGTCAGAGAGACACACAGAGAGACACACACAGAGACACAGAGTCAGAGAGACACACAGAGAGACACAGAGTCAGAGAGACACACAGAGAGACACACACAGAGACACAGAGTCAGAGAGACACACAGAGAGACACACACAGAGACACAGAGTCAGAGAGAGACACAGAGACACACAGAGACACAGAGTCAGTGAGAGACACAGAGACACACAGAGACACAGAGACACACAGAGAGACACACACAGAGACACAGAGAGAGCTCCAGGTAGTCCTGGCGGAGGGAGAGGCAGACACACACAGAGAGACACAGAGTCAGAGAGACACACAGAGAGACACAGAGTCAGAGAGACACACAGAGAGACACAGAGTCAGAGAGAGACACAGAGAGACACAGAGAGACACAGAGACACACAGAGTCAGAGAGACACACAGAGACACACAGAGAGACACAGAGTCAGAGAGAGACACACAGAGAGACACAGAGAGACACACACAGAGATACAGTGACACAGAGACACACGCAGAGAGAGAGAGACACAGAGACACAGAGACACACAGAGAGACACACAGAGACACACACAGAGGGATACACAGACACAGAGTGACACACACAGAGACACACACAGAGGGATACACAGACACAGAGTGACACACACAGAGACACACACAGAGAGCTCCAGGTAGTCCTGGGGAGGGCAGAGGCAGTGAGTCACAGAGACACACACAGAGACACACACAGAGACACACAGACACACACAGAGACACAGAGTCACACACAGAGACACACACAGAGACACACACAGAGACACACAGACACACACAGAGACACAGAGACACACACAGAGACACACACACAGAGACACAGATACACACACACAGAGGGATACACAGACACAGAGTGACACACACAGAGACACACACAGAGAGCTCCAGGTAGTCCTGGGGAGGGCAGAGGCAGTGAGTCACAGAGACACACACAGAGACACACACAGAGACACACAGACACACACAGAGACACAGAGTCACACACAGAGACACACACAGAGACACACACAGAGACACACAGACACACACAGAGACACAGAGACACACACAGAGACACACACACAGAGACACAGAGACACACACACACAGACACACACACAGAGACACAGAGACACACACACACAGACACACACAGACACACACAGAGACACACAGACACACACACACAGACACACACACACAGACACACACACACACAGAGACACAGAGACACACACACACAGACACACACACACAGACACACACACACACACACAGAGACACAGAGACACACACACACAGACACACACACAGAGACACAGAGACACACACACACAGACACCCACAGAGACACACAGACACACACACAGAGACACAGAGACACACACACAGAGACACAGAGACACACACACACAGACACACACAGAGACACAGAGACACACACAGAGACACACAGACACACACACACAGACACACACACACAGACACACACACACACAGAGACACAGAGACACACACACACAGACACACACACAGAGACACACAGACACAGACACACACACAGACACACACAGACACACAGACACACCCCCCCCCCCCAACTCACATCCTGAGTGGTGATGCTGAGGATACGGTCCAAATCCTCCACGAGCTGGTGGAACGTGGGTCTCTGGCTCGGCATCGAAGCCCAGCAGTCTCGCATCATCATGTAGCTGTCAACAACAACAACCACAACAACAACCACAACAACAACCACAACACAGGGTTACACAACAACAACCACCACCACCACCTCCCCCACCACCACCACCACCACCACCACCTCCACATCCACCTTAACCACCACCCCCACCATCTCCACCTCTAGCACCACCACCCCCACCACCCCCACCACCACCACCACCACCACAACCCCCACCACCACCACCACCCCCACCACCACCACCACCACCACAACCCCCACCACCACCACCACCACCACCACAACCACCACCAAAACCCCCACCACCACCACCACCACCACCACAACCCCCACCACCACCACCACCCCCACCACCACCACCACCACCCCCACCACCCCCACCACCACCACCACCACAACCCCCACCCCCACCACCACCACCACCACCACAACCCCCACCCCCACCACCACCACCACCACCACCACAGTTGTTGTGCTACTCACAGCTCGTGGTTGCAGTTGCTGGGCTGTTCCATTCGGTATCCGTCACGAAGCAGCTTAAACAACTCCTCCACTGGGATGCCGGGATAGGGAGATCCACCCAGAGTGAAGGTCTCCCACAGGAGCACTCCGAACGACCAGCTGGTGAGACACAGACACACAGACACACAGAGACACAGAGACACAGAGACACAGAGACACAGACACACTGAGACACAGAGACACAGAGACACAGAGACACAGACACACAGAGACACAGACACACTGAGACACAGAGACACAGGGATGCCGGGATAGGGAGATCCACCCAGAGTGAAGGTCTCCCACAGGAGCACTCCGAACGACCAGCTGGTGAGACACAGAGAGAGACACTGAGACACACAGAGAGACACAGAGACACTGAGACACTGAGACACAGAGACACTGAGACACAGACACACTGAGACACAGAGACACTGAGACACAGGGATGCCGGGATAGGGAGATCCACCCAGAGTGAAGGTCTCCCACAGGAGCACTCCGAACGACCAGCTGGTGAGACACGGAGAGAGACACTGAGACACACAGAGAGACACAGAGACACAGAGACACTGAGACACAGAGACACTGAGACACAGGGATGCCGGGATAGGGAGATCCACCCAGAGTGAAGGTCTCCCACAGGAGCACTCCGAACGACCAGCTGGTGAGACACAGAGAGAGACACAGAGACACTGAGACACAGACACACAGAGACACTGAGACACAGACACACTGAGACACAGAGACACTGAGACACAGGGATGCCGGGATAGGGAGATCCACCCAGAGTGAAGGTCTCCCACAGGAGCACTCCGAACGACCAGCTGGTGAGACACAGAGAGAGACACTGAGACACACAGAGAGACACAGACACACAGAGAGACACAGAGAGAGACACAGAGAGAGACACAGACACACAGAGACACACAAAGACACAGGGATGCCGGGATAGGGAGATCCACCCAGAGTGAAGGTCTCCCACAGCAGCACTCCGAACGACCAGCTGGTGAGACACAGACACACAGAGACACAGAGAGACACAGAGAGAGACACAGAGACACTGAGACACAGAGACACTGAGACACAGACACACTGAGACACAGAGACACAGAGACACAGGGATGCCGGGATAGGGAGATCCACCCAGAGTGAAGGTCTCCCACAGGAGCACTCCGAACGACCAGCTGGTGAGACACAGAGACACAGACACACAGAGAGAGACACTGAGACACAGAGAGAGACACAGAGACACTGAGACACTGAGACACTGAGACACAGGGATTCCGGGATAGGGAGATCCACCCAGAGTGAACGTCTCCCACAGGAGCACTCCGAACGACCAGCTGGTGAGACACAGAGACACAGAGACACACAGAGACACAGACACACAGAGAGAGACACTGAGAGACAGAGAGACACAGAGAGAGACACAGAGACACAGACACACAGAGACACAGGGATGCCGGGATAGGGAGATCCACCCAGAGTGAAGGTCTCCCACAGGAGCACTCCGAACGACCAGCTGGTGAGACACAGAGACACAGACACACAGAGAGAGACACTGAGAGACAGAGAGACACAGAGAGAGACACAGAGACACAGACACACAGAGACACAGAGACACAGGGATGCCGGGATAGGGAGATCCACCCAGAGTGAAGGTCTCCCACAGGAGCACTCCGAACGACCAGCTGGTGAGACACAGAGACACAGACACACAGAGAGAGACACAGAGACACTGAGACACTGAGACACAGGGATGCCGGGATAGGGAGATCCACCCAGAGTGAAGGTCTCCCACAGGAGCACTCCGAACGACCAGCTGGTGAGACACAGACACACAGACACACAGAGACACAGAGACACAGAGACACAGAGACACAGACACACTGAGACACAGAGAAACTGAGACACTGAGACACAGAGACACAGAGACACAGAGACACAGAGACACTGAGACACAGGAATTCCGGGATAGGGAGATCCACCCAGAGTGAACGTCTCCCACAGGAGCACTCCGAACGACCAGCTGGTGAGACACACAGAGAGACACAGAGACACAGAGACACTGAGACACTGAGACACAGAGACACAGACACACAGAGACACAGAGACACAGAGACACAGACACACAGAGACACAGACACACTGAGACACTGAGACACAGAGACACAGACACACAG
>NW_027620657.1:0-3000 GCF_964198595.1 Lampetra fluviatilis | reverse complement strand
CTCACGGCCTACCCGTACCCGTACCCAGGCCGCCGCACCAGGGTCGCACGGCTACGGGTAGCCGGGTATCGGGTAGGGGTACGGGTATCGGGTACCCGGTTGCGACCTCTGGAGTGTAGTCGCGTAACGCCACTGAACTCGCAACTGAAATGTCGTTCTCCTGACGAATTCGTTAAGTTGGGGGTGGGGGGGGGCTTCTCTTGAAGTCGCTTTGAATTTCGCATTAAAAAAAGAAGAATACGTGATTAAAGCAGAATGTTTATGGAGTGACTGGGTGGTTACATCTTGATTTGAAGCTTTCGTGACTGCAGGAATTCTTATTCTTAAAGTAAAGTCACGAATGTGATTGGGTGGTGTAGGGAGTTGGGTGGGAACAGGCGTTATAGGGCAGAACCTTAAATCGTTCCGATAGCATCGAAAGCTACGAATAACATCATAAACACGAAACGTTCAAAGAAACAGGGTTAATCAATCTATTAATTAATGTTTAATGCACCTACAGAAGCCTGTCGTTAACAGTCGTTAAGCGAACACTGAGGGGTCTATGGAGGCACTACACTACTATAAACTACACCACTATACACCACACTACATTATACACTACTATACACTACTATACACAACTATACACTACATTACACACTACTATACACTACAATACTATACACGACATTACTAAACACTACACTACATTATACACTACTATACACTACTATACACTACACCACTATACACTACTATACACTACTACACACTACCATACACTACACTACTATACACTACTATAAACTACACTAGACACTACACTATACACTACACTACTATACACTACAAAACTATGCACTACACTACTATAAACTACACTACTATACACTATGCTACATTATACACTACTATACACTACACTACATTATACACTACTATACACTAGACTACATTATACACTACTATACACTACACTACATTATACACTACTATACACTACACTTCATTATACACTACTATGCACTACTATACACTACATTATACACTACACTACATTATACACTACTGTACACTACTATACACTACACCACTATACACTACTATACACTACTACATACTACCATACACTACATTATACACTACATTACTATAAACTACACCACTATACACTACACTACTATACACTACGATAAACTACACTAGACACTGCACTATACACTACACTACTATACACTACACTATACACTACACTACTATAGACTACACCACTATACACTACATTACATTATACACTACTATATACTACACCACTATACACTACACTACTATACACTACACTACATTATACACTACTATACACTACTATACTATACACTACACTACTATAAACTACACCACTATACACTACACTACACACTACTATACACTACACTATACACTAATATACACTACACCTATACTACTATACACTACACTATACACTACACTATACACTACTATACACTACACTATATTATACACTACTATACACTACTATACTATACACTACACTACTATAAACTACACCACCATACACTACACTACACACTACTATACACTACACTATACACTAATATACACTACACTATACACTATACTACTATACACTACACTATACACTACACTACTATACACTACACTATACACTACACACTATACACTACACTATACACTACACTACTATACACTACACTATACACTACACTACTATACACTACACTATACACTACACTACTATACACTACACTACCATACACTGCACTACTATACACTACACTACTATACACTACACTACTATACACTACACTATACACTACACTACTATCCACTACACTATACACTACACTACTATCCACTACACTATACACTACACTACTATACACTACACTATACACTACACTACTATACACTACACTATACACTGCACTACTATACACTACACTACTATACACTACACTAATATACACTACACTACTATACACTACTATACACTACACTATACACTACACTACTATACACTACACTACTATACACTACACTATACACTACACTACTATCCACTACACTATACACTACACTACTATCCACTACACTATACACTACACTACTATACACTACACTATACACTACACTACTATACACTACACTATACACTGCACTACTATACACTACACTACTATACACTACACTACTATACACTACACTACTATACACTACACTACTATACACTACACTACTATACACTACACTATACACTACACTACTATACACTACACTATACACTACACTACTATACACTACACTATACACTGCACTACTATACACTACACTACTATACACTACACTATACACTACACTACTATACACTACACTATACACTACACTATACACTACACTACTATACACTACACTACTATACACTACACTACTATACACTACACTATACACTACACTACTATACACTACACTACTATACACTACACTACTATACACTACACTATACACTACACTACTATACACTACACTATACACTACACTACTATACACTACACTATACACTACACTACTATACACTACACTACTATACACTACATTATACACTACACTACTATACACTACAATATACACTACACTACTATACACTACACTATACACTACACTACTATACACTACACTATACACTACACTACACTATACACTACACTACTATACACTACACTATACACTACACTACTATACACTACACTATACACTACATTACTATAAACTACACCACTATACACTACACTACTATACACTACACTACATTATACACTACTATACACTACTATACTATACACTACACTACTATAAACTACACCACTATACACTACACTACACACTACTATACACTACACTATACACTAATATACACTAAACTATACTACTATACACTACACTATACACTACACTATACACTACTATACACTACACTAT